>NW_027305584.1:0-210859 GCF_039555335.1 Amphiura filiformis
AATATATCATTTAAAAGTCGCTAATTCGAGTGATATTTTGAAGAAAATGGCACGATGGCTAGAATGGTCAAAATCACAAAAACTGTACATTTTCTGTATTGGACGCATGTCTTCAAAAGTCATTTTTTCCAAATTTATATATCCTAGAGTAATAAAACTTGAGGATTTAACTCAAAAGTTAAGAAAGTTTCTAAATCTGTGAAAAGAAGAATCGACTTTGAAACTTCGTGCATTATAAGGGCGCACACCACCAAATCAATGCGCCATTTGTGTAACCCTAATGAGTTCCGGTAAAAACAGAATAATTTTTTATGAGGTAGTTTGAGCCTCTCTGTGGAAAAAAAATCAAAAAGAGAAGCATGTTATAGCTTAAATAAAAGATTAAGACCTATACATGAACTTGGATCGCCCAAAAAGTTGCAGAACGCAATTTTTAAATAAAGTAGGCCCGCGGAAAAAAAAATGGCCAGAAACGGGTTTTCAGGGTATAGAAGGGGTCGAAAATGGTCATGGTGCTGTTTGAGCGCCCATATCTCGAAAATTAATCAGAAGACTACCCGTACATTGAAACATATATTAAAATTTCATCGATTTGCAATCGATTGGTAGTATTTTATGGTCAATTTGTTGCCGAAAAGGTCTGAAATCGCGCAGAGAAAAGGCGTGTTTTCACGTGTGTTCAATGGGACGCTGTATTGGTGGTGTGCGCCCTTATAAGGCATATTGGCCGGACTTAGGCCTGTCATAGAAATCGGGTCAAAAACAGGATAAATATGTGTAAAATTCCGATTTTATGGTCTGAATTAATTCTTAAGAAATCACTTAATGATTTTAAAGCTTTTTAAAGTGAAAGTAAGATTTAATTTTCTTAATTCGGATTGTTAAAGTTCATGAAAGTGACGAAAAAGTTAACAAATTCGGCTTTTAGAGAGTTTTGATTAATTTAATATCATGTTTAACTTTTGGCACGTGTCCTTAAAACGACTCAAATGTAATTTTTTTTCGGGGGGGGGCAAAATGAAACTTAATATAAAAAATATGAATGTGTAGAAAATGTATAAACTTACTTTTATTACGTTTAAAGACATAAAAATGCAAATATATCATTTAAAAGTCGCTAATTCGAGTGATATTTTTGAAGAAAATGGCACGATGGCTAGAATGGTCAAAATCACAAAACTGTACATTTTCTGTATTGGACGCATGTCTTCAAAAGTCATTTTTCCAAATTTATATATCCTAGAGTAATAAAACTTGAGGATTTAACTCAAAAGTTAAGAAAGTTTCTAAATCTGTGAAAAGAAGAATCGACTTTGAAACTTCGTGCATTATAAGGGCGCACACCACCAAATCAATGCGCCATTTGTGTAACCCTAATGAGTTCCGGTAAAAACAGAATAATTTTTGAGGTAGTTTGAGCCTCTCTGTGGATTTGTAATCAAAAAGAGAAGCATGTTATAGCTTAAATAAAAGATTAAGACCTATACATGAACTTGGATCGCCCAAAAAGTTGCAGAACGCAATTTTTAAATAAAGTAGGCCCGCGGATTGAAAAATGGCCAGAAACGGGTTTTCAGGGTATAGAAGGGTCGAAAATGGTCATGGTGCTGTTTGAGCGCCCATATCTCTCGAAAATTAATCAGAAGACTACCCGTACATTGAAACATATATTAAAATTTCATCGATTTGCAATCGATTGGTAGTATTTTTATGGTCAATTTGTTGCCGAAAAGGTCTGAAATCGCGCAGAGAAAAGGCGTGTTTTCACGTGTGTTTCAATGGGACGCTGTATTGGTGGTGTGCGCCCTTATAAGGCATATTGGCCGGACTTAGGCCTGTCATAGAAATCGGGTCAAAAACAGGATAAATATGTGTAAAATTCCGATTTTATGGTCTGAATTAATTCTTAAGAAATCACTTAATGATTTTAAAGCTTTTAAAGTGAAAGTAAGATTTAATTTTCTTAATTCGGATTGTTAAAGTTCATGAAAGTGACGAAAAAGTTAACAAATTCGGCTTTTAGAGAGTTTTGATTAATTTAATATCATGTTTAACTTTTGGCACGTGTCCTTAAAACGACTCAAATGTAATTTTTTTTTTTGGGGGGGCAAAATGAAACTTAATATAAAAATATGAATGTGTAGAAAATGTATAAACTTACTTTTATTACGTTTAAAGACATAAAAATGCAAATATATCATTTAAAAGTCGCTAATTCGAGTGATATTTTTTGAAGAAAATGGCACGATGGCTAGAATGGTCAAAATCACAAAAACTGTACATTTTCTGTATTGGACGCATGTCTTCAAAAGTCATTTTTTCCAAATTTATATATCCTAGAGTAATAAAACTTGAGGATTTAACTCAAAAGTTAAGAAAGTTTCTAAATCTGTGAAAAGAAGAATCGACTTTGAAACTTCGTGCATTATAAGGGCGCACACCACCAAATCAATGCGCCATTTGTGTAACCCTAATGAGTTCCGGTAAAAACAGAATAATTTTTGAGGTAGTTTGAGCCTCTCTGTGGATTTGTAATCAAAAAGAGAAGCATGTTATAGCTTAAATAAAAGATTAAGACCTATACATGAACTTGGATCGCCCAAAAAGTTGCAGAACGCAATTTTTAAATAAAGTAGGCCCGCGGATTGAAAAAATGGCCAGAAACGGGTTTTCAGGGTATAGAAGGGGTCGAAAATGGTCATGGTGCTGTTTGAGCGCCCATATCTCGAAAATTAATCAGAAGACTACCCGTACATTGAAACATATATTAAAATTTCATCGATTTGCAATCGATTGGTAGTATTTTATGGTCAATTTGTTGCCGAAAAGGTCTGAAATCGCGCAGAGAAAAGGCGTGTTTTCACGTGTGTTTCAATGGGACGCTGTATTGGTGGTGTGCGCCCTTATAAGGCATATTGGCCGGACTTAGGCCTGTCATAGAAATCGGGTCAAAAACAGGATAAATATGTGTAAAATTCCGATTTTATGGTCTGAATTAATTCTTAAGAAATCACTTAATGATTTTAAAGCTTTTTAAAGTGAAAGTAAGATTTAATTTTCTTAATTCGGATTGTTAAAGTTCATGAAAGTGACGAAAAAGTTAACAAATTCGGCTTTTAGAGAGTTTTGATTAATTTAATATCATGTTTAACTTTTGGCACGTGTCCTTAAAACGACTCAAATGTAATTTTTTTTTTTTTTTGGGGGGCAAAATGAAACTTAATATAAAAATATGAATGTGTAGAAAATGTATAAACTTACTTTTATTACGTTTAAAGAAAAAAAAATGCAAATATATCATTTAAAAGTCGCTAATTCGAGTGATATTTTTTGAAGAAAATGGCACGATGGCTAGAATGGTCAAAATCACAAAAACTGTACATTTTCTGTATTGGACGCATGTCTTCAAAAGTCATTTTTTCCAAATTTATATATCCTAGAGTAATAAAACTTGAGGATTTAACTCAAAAGTTAAGAAAGTTTCTAAATCTGTGAAAAGAAGAATCGACTTTGAAACTTCGTGCATTATAAGGGCGCACACCACCAAATCAATGCGCCATTTGTGTAACCCTAATGAGTTCCGGTAAAAACAGAATAATTTTTGAGGTAGTTTGAGCCTCTCTGTGGATTTGTAATCAAAAAGAGAAGCATGTTATAGCTTAAATAAAAGATTAAGACCTATACATGAACTTGGATCGCCCAAAAAAGTTGCAGAACGCAATTTTTAAATAAAGTAGGCCCGCGGATTGAAAAATGGCCAGAAACGGGTTTTCAGGGTATAGAAGGGGTCGAAAATGGTCATGGTGCTGTTTGAGCGCCCATATCTCGAAAATTAATCAGAAGACTACCCGTACATTGAAACATATATTAAAATTTCATCGATTTGCAATCGATTGGTAGTATTTTATGGTCAATTTGTTGCCGAAAAGGTCTGAAATCGCGCAGAGAAAAGGCGTGTTTTCACGTGTGTTTCAATGGGACGCTGTATTGGTGGTGTGCGCCCTTATAAGGCATATTGGCCGGACTTAGGCCTGTCATAGAAATCGGGTCAAAAACAGGATAAATATGTGTAAAATTCCGATTTTATGGTCTGAATTAATTCTTAAGAAATCACTTAATGATTTTAAAGCTTTTTAAAGTGAAAGTAAGATTTAATTTTCTTAATTCGGATTGTTAAAGTTCATGAAAGTGACGAAAAAGTTAACAAATTCGGCTTTTAGAGAGTTTTGATTAATTTAATATCATGTTTAACTTTTGGCACGTGTCCTTAAAACGACTCAAATGTAATTTTTTTTTCGGGGGGCAAAATGAAACTTAATATAAAAATATGAATGTGTAGAAAATGTATAAACTTACTTTTATTACGTTTAAAGACATAAAAATGCAAATATATCATTTAAAAGTCGCTAATTCGAGTGATATTTTTGAAGAAAATGGCACGATGGCTAGAATGGTCAAAATCACAAAAACTGTACATTTTCTGTATTGGACGCATGTCTTCAAAAGTCATTTTTTTCAAATTTATATATCCTAGAGTAATAAAACTTGAGGATTTAACTCAAAAGTTAAGAAAGTTTCTAAATCTGTGAAAAGAAGAATCGACTTTGAAACTTCGTGCATTATAAGGGCGCACACCACCAAATCAATGCGCCATTTGTGTAACCCTAATGAGTTCCGGTAAAAACAGAATAATTTTTGAGGTAGTTTGAGCCTCTCTGTGGATTTGTAATCAAAAGAGAAGCATGTTATAGCTTAAATAAAAGATTAAGACCTATACATGAACTTGGATCGCCCAAAAAAGTTGCAGAACGCAATTTTTAAATAAAGTAGGCCCGCGGATTGAAAAATGGCCAGAAACGGGTTTTCAGGGTATAGAAGGGGTCGAAAATGGTCATGGTGCTGTTTGAGCGCCCATATCTCGAAAATTAATCAGAAGACTACCCGTACATTGAAACATATATTAAAATTTCATCGATTTGCAATCGATTGGTAGTATTTTTATGGTCAATTTGTTGCCGAAAAGGTCTGAAATCGCGCAGAGAAAAGGCGTGTTTTCACGTGTGTTTCAATGGGACGCTGTATTGGTGGTGTGCGCCCTTATAAGGCATATTGGCCGGACTTAGGCCTGTCATAGAAATCGGGTCAAAAACAGGATAAATATGTGTAAAATTCCGATTTTATGGTCTGAATTAATTCTTAAGAAATCACTTAATGATTTTAAAGCTTTTTAAAGTGAAAGTAAGATTTAATTTTCTTAATTCGGATTGTTAAAGTTCATGAAAGTGACGAAAAAGTTAACAAATTCGGCTTTTAGAGAGTTTTGATTAATTTAATATCATGTTTAACTTTTGGCACGTGTCCTTAAAACGACTCAAATGTAATTTTTTTTTTTTGTGGGGGCAAAATGAAACTTAATATAAAAATATGAATGTGTAGAAAATGTATAAACTTACTTTTATTACGTTTAAAGACATAAAAATGCAAATATATCATTTAAAAGTCGCTAATTCGAGTGATATTTTTGAAGAAAATGGCACGATGGCTAGAATGGTCAAAATCACAAAAACTGTACATTTTCTGTATTGGACGCATGTCTTCAAAAGTCATTTTTTTTTTTTTATATATCCTAGAGTAATAAAACTTGAGGATTTAACTCAAAAGTTAAGAAAGTTTCTAAATCTGTGAAAAGAAGAATCGACTTTGAAACTTCGTGCATTATAAGGGCGCACACCACCAAATCAATGCGCCATTTGTGTAACCCTAATGAGTTCCGGTAAAAACAGAATAATTTTGAGGTAGTTTGAGCCTCTCTGTGGATTTGTAATCAAAAGAGAAGCATGTTATAGCTTAAATAAAAGATTAAGACCTATACATGAACTTGGATCGCCCAAAAAGTTGCAGAACGCAATTTTAAATAAAGTAGGCCCATGCGGATTGAAAAATGGCCAGAAACGGGTTTTCAGGGTATAGAAGGGTCGAAAATGGTCATGGTGCTGTTTGAGCGCCCATATCTCGAAAAAATTAATCAGAAGACTACCCGTACATTGAAACATATATTAAAATTTCATCGATTTGCAATCGATTGGTAGTATTTTATGGTCAAGTTGTTGCCGAAAAGGTCTGAAATCGCGCAGAGAAAAGGCGTGTTTTCTGTGTTTCAATGGGACGCTGTATTGGTGGTGTGCGCCCTTATAAGGCATATTGGCCGGACTTAGGCCTGTCATAGAAATCGGGTCAAAAACAGGATAAATATGTGTAAAATTCCGATTTTATGGTCTGAATTAATTCTTAAGAAATCACTTAATGATTTTAAAGCTTTTTAAAGTGAAAGTAAGATTTAATTTTCTTAATTCGGATTGTTAAAGTTCATGAAAGTGACGAAAAAGTTAACAAATTCGGCTTTTAGAGAGTTTTGATTAATTTAATATCATGTTTAACTTTTGGCACGTGTCCTTAAAACGACTCAAATGTAATTTTTTTTTTTTTTTTTTTTCAAAATGAAACTTAATATAAAAATATGAATGTGTAGAAAATGTATAAACTTACTTTTATTACGTTTAAAGACATAAAAATGCAAATATATCATTTAAAAGTCGCTAATTCGAGTGATATTTTTGAAGAAAATGGCACGATGGCTAGAATGGTCAAAATCACAAAAACTGTACATTTTCTGTATTGGACGCATGTCTTCAAAAGTCATTTTTTCCAAATTTATATATCCTAGAGTAATAAAACTTGAGGATTTAACTCAAAAGTTAAGAAAGTTTCTAAATCTGTGAAAAGAAGAATCGACTTTGAAACTTCGTGCATTATAAGGGCGCACACCACCAAATCAATGCGCCATTTGTGTAACCCTAATGAGTTCCGGTAAAAACAGAATAATTTTTGAGGTAGTTTGAGCCTCTCTGTGGATTTGTAATCAAAAAGAAAAGCATGTTATAGATTAAATAAAAGATTAAGACCTATACATGAACTTGGATCGCCCAAAAAGTTGCAGAACGCAATTTTTAAATAAAGTAGGCCCATGGATTGAAAAATGGCCAGAAACGGGTTTTCAGGGTATAGAAGGGTCGAAAATGGTCATGGTGCTGTTTGAGCGCCCATATCTCGAAAATTAATCAGAAGACTACCCGTACATTGAAACATATATTAAAATTTCATCGATTTGCAATCGATTGGTAGTATTTTTATGGTCAATTTGTTGCCGAAAAGGTCTGAAATCGCGCAGAGAAAAGGCGTGTTTTCACGTGTGTTTCAATGGGACGCTGTATTGGTGGTGTGCGCCCTTATAAGGCATATTGGCCGGACTTAGGCCTGTCATAGAAATCGGGTCAAAAACAGGATAAATATGTGTAAAATTCCGATTTTATGGTCTGAATTAATTCTTAAGAAATCACTTAATGATTTTAAAGCTTTTTAAAGTGAAAGTAAGATTTAATTTTCTTAATTCGGATTGTTAAAGTTCATGAAAGTGACGAAAAGTTAACAAATTCGGCTTTTAGAGAGTTTTGATTAATTTAATATCATGTTTAACTTTTGGCACGTGTCCTTAAAACGACTCAAATGTAATTTTTTTTTTCGGGGGCAAAATGAAACTTAATATAAAAATATGAATGTGTAGAAAATGTATAAACTTACTTTTATTACGTTTAAAGACATAAAAATGCAAATATATCATTTAAAAGTCGCTAATTCGAGTGATATTTTTGAAGAAAATGGCACGATGGCTAGAATGGTCAAAATCACAAAAACTGTACATTTTCTGTATTGGACGCATGTCTTCAAAAGTCATTTTTTCCAAATTTATATATCCTAGAGTAATAAAACTTGAGGATTTAACTCAAAAGTTAAGAAAGTTTCTAAATCTGTGAAAAGAAGAATCGACTTTGAAACTTCGTGCATTATAAGGGCGCACACCACCAAATCAATGCGCCATTTGTGTAACCCTAATGAGTTCCGGTAAAAACAGAATAATTTTTGAGGTAGTTTGAGCCTCTCTGTGGATTTGTAATCAAAAGAGAAGCATGTTATAGCTTAAATAAAAGATTAAGACCTATACATGAACTTGGATCGCCCAAAAAAGTTGCAGAACGCAATTTTTAAATAAAGTAGGCCCGCGGATTGAAAAATGGCCAGAAACGGGTTTTCAGGGTATAGAAGGGGTCGAAAATGGTCATGGTGCTGTTTGAGCGCCCATATCTCGAAAATTAATCAGAAGACTACCCGTACATTGAAACATATATTAAAATTTCATCGATTTGCAATCGATTGGTAGTATTTTATGGTCAATTTGTTGCCGAAAAGGTCTGAAATCGCGCAGAGAAAAGGCGTGTTTTCACGTGTGTTTCAATGGGACGCTGTATTGGTGGTGTGCGCCCTTATAAGGCATATTGGCCGGACTTAGGCCTGTCATAGAAATCGGGTCAAAAACAGGATAAATATGTGTAAAATTCCGATTTTATGGTCTGAATTAATTCTTAAGAAATCACTTAATGATTTTAAAGCTTTTTAAAGTGAAAGTAAGATTTAATTTTCTTAATTCGGATTGTTAAAGTTCATGAAAGTGACGAAAAAGTTAACAAATTCGGCTTTTAGAGAGTTTTGATTAATTTAATATCATGTTTAACTTTTGGCACGTGTCCTTAAAACGACTCAAATGTAATTTTTTTTCGGGGGGCAAATGAAACTTAATATAAAAATATGAATGTGTAGAAAATGTATAAACTTACTTTTATTACGTTTAAAGACATAAAAATGCAAATATATCATTTAAAAGTCGCTAATTCGAGTGATATTTTTGAAGAAAATGGCACGATGGCTAGAATGGTCAAAATCACAAAAACTGTACATTTTCTGTATTGGACGCATGTCTTCAAAAGTCATTTTTTCCAAATTTATATATCCTAGAGTAATAAAACTTGAGGATTTAACTCAAAAGTTAAGAAAGTTTCTAAATCTGTGAAAAGAAGAATCGACTTTGAAACTTCGTGCATTATAAGGGCGCACACCACCAAATCAATGCGCCATTTGTGTAACCCTAATGAGTTCCGGTAAAAACAGAATAATTTTTGAGGTAGTTTGAGCCTCTCTGTGGATTTGTAATCAAAAAGAGAAGCATGTTATAGCTTAAATAAAAGATTAAGACCTATACATGAACTTGGATCGCCCAAAAAGTTGCAGAACGCAATTTTTAAATAAAGTAGGCCCGCGGATTGAAAAATGGCCAGAAACGGGTTTTCAGGGTATAGAAGGGGTCGAAAATGGTCATGGTGCTGTTTGAGCGCCCATATCTCGAAAATTAATCAGAAGACTACCCGTACATTGAAACATATATTAAAATTTCATCGATTTGCAATCGATTGGTAGTATTTTTATGGTCAATTTGTTGCCGAAAAGGTCTGAAATCGCGCAGAGAAAAGGCGTGTTTTCACGTGTGTTTCAATGGGACGCTGTATTGGTGGTGTGCGCCCTTATAAGGCATATTGGCCGGACTTAGGCCTGTCATAGAAATCGGGTCAAAAACAGGATAAATATGTAAAATTCCGATTTTATGGTCTGAATTAATTCTTAAGAAATCACTTAATGATTTTAAAGCTTTTTAAAGTGAAAGTAAGATTTAATTTTCTTAATTCGGATTGTTAAAGTTCATGAAAGTGACGAAAAAGTTAACAAATTCGGCTTTTAGAGAGTTTTGATTAATTTAATATCATGTTTAACTTTTGGCACGTGTCCTTAAAACGACTCAAATGTAATTTTTTTTCGGGGGGGGGGGCAAATGAAACTTAATATAAAAATATGAATGTGTAGAAAATGTATAAACTTACTTTTATTACGTTTAAAGACATAAAAATGCAAATATATCATTTAAAAGTCGCTAATTCGAGTGATATTTTTGAAGAAAATGGCACGATGGCTAGAATGGTCAAAATCACAAAAACTGTACATTTTCTGTATTGGACGCATGTCTTCAAAAGTCATTTTTTCCAAATTTATATATCCTAGAGTAATAAAACTTGAGGATTTAACTCAAAAGTTAAGAAAGTTTCTAAATCTGTGAAAAGAAGAATCGACTTTGAAACTTCGTGCATTATAAGGGCGCACACCACCAAATCAATGCGCCATTTGTGTAACCCTAATGAGTTCCGGTAAAAACAGAATAATTTTTGAGGTAGTTTGAGCCTCTCTGTGGATTTGTAATCAAAAGAGAAGCATGTTATAGCTTAAATAAAAGATTAAGACCTATACATGAACTTGGATCGCCCAAAAAGTTGCAGAACGCAATTTTTAAATAAAGTAGGCCCGCGGATTGAAAAATGGCCAGAAACGGGTTTTCAGGGTATAGAAGGGGTCGAAAATGGTCATGGTGCTGTTTGAGCGCCCATATCTCGAAAATTAATCAGAAGACTACCCGTACATTGAAACATATATTAAAATTTCATCGATTTGCAATCGATTGGTAGTATTTTATGGTCAATTTGTTGCCGAAAAGGTCTGAAATCGCGCAGAGAAAAGGCGTGTTTTCACGTGTGTTTCAATGGGACGCTGTATTGGTGGTGTGCGCCCTTATAAGGCATATTGGCCGGACTTAGGCCTGTCATAGAAATCGGGTCAAAAACAGGATAAATATGTGTAAAATTCCGATTTTATGGTCTGAATTAATTCTTAAGAAATCACTTAATGATTTTAAAGCTTTTTAAAGTGAAAGTAAGATTTAATTTTCTTAATTCGGATTGTTAAAGTTCATGAAAGTGACGAAAAAGTTAACAAATTCGGCTTTTAGAGAGTTTTGATTAATTTAATATCATGTTTAACTTTTGGCACGTGTCCTTAAAACGACTCAAATGTAATTTTTTTTCGGGGGCAAAATGAAACTTAATATAAAAATATGAATGTGTAGAAAATGTATAAACTTACTTTTATTACGTTTAAAGACATAAAAATGCAAATATATCATTTAAAAGTCGCTAATTCGAGTGATATTTTGAAGAAAATGGCACGATGGCTAGAATGGTCAAAATCACAAAAACTGTACATTTTCTGTATTGGACGCATGTCTTCAAAAGTCATTTTTTCCAAATTTATATATCCTAGAGTAATAAAACTTGAGGATTTAACTCAAAAGTTAAGAAAGTTTCTAAATCTGTGAAAAGAAGAATCGACTTTGAAACTTCGTGCATTATAAGGGCGCACACCACCAAATCAATGCGCCATTTGTGTAACCCTAATGAGTTCCGGTAAAAACAGAATAATTTTTGAGGTAGTTTGAGCCTCTCTGTGGATTTGTAATCAAAAAGAGAAGCATGTTATAGCTTAAATAAAAGATTAAGACCTATACATGAACTTGGATCGCCCAAAAAGTTGCAGAACGCAATTTTTAAATAAAGTAGGCCCGCGGATTGAAAAATGGCCAGAAACGGGTTTTCAGGGTATAGAAGGGGTCGAAAATGGTCATGGTGCTGTTTGAGCGCCCATATCTCGAAAATTAATCAGAAGACTACCCGTACATTGAAACATATATTAAAATTTCATCGATTTGCAATCGATTGGTAGTATTTTATGGTCAATTTGTTGCCGAAAAGGTCTGAAATCGCGCAGAGAAAAGGCGTGTTTTCACGTGTGTTTCAATGGGACGCTGTATTGGTGGTGTGCGCCCTTATAAGGCATATTGGCCGGACTTAGGCCTGTCATAGAAATCGGGTCAAAAACAGGATAAATATGTGTAAAATTCCGATTTTATGGTCTGAATTAATTCTTAAGAAATCACTTAATGATTTTAAAGCTTTTTAAAGTGAAAGTAAGATTTAATTTTCTTAATTCGGATTGTTAAAGTTCATGAAAGTGACGAAAAAGTTAACAAATTCGGCTTTTAGAGAGTTTTGATTAATTTAATATCATGTTTAACTTTTGGCACGTGTCCTTAAAACGACTCAAATGTAATTTTTTTTCGGGGGGCAAAATGAAACTTAATATAAAAATATGAATGTGTAGAAAATGTATAAACTTACTTTTATTACGTTTAAAGACATAAAAATGCAAATATATCATTTAAAAGTCGCTAATTCGAGTGATATTTTTGAAGAAAATGGCACGATGGCTAGAATGGTCAAAATCACAAAAACTGTACATTTTCTGTATTGGACGCATGTCTTCAAAAGTCATTTTTTTTAATTTATATATCCTAGAGTAATAAAACTTGAGGATTTAACTCAAAAGTTAAGAAAGTTTCTAAATCTGTGAAAAGAAGAATCGACTTTGAAACTTCGTGCATTATAAGGGCGCACACCACCAAATCAATGCGCCATTTGTGTAACCCTAATGAGTTCCGGTAAAAACAGAATAATTTTTGAGGTAGTTTGAGCCTCTCTGTGGATTTGTAATCAAAAGAGAAGCATGTTATAGCTTAAATAAAAGATTAAGACCTATACATGAACTTGGATCGCCCAAAAAAGTTGCAGAACGCAATTTTTAAATAAAGTAGGCCCGCGGATTGAAAAATGGCCAGAAACGGGTTTTCAGGGTATAGAAGGGGTCGAAAATGGTCATGGTGCTGTTTGAGCGCCCATATCTCGAAAATTAATCAGAAGACTACCCGTACATTGAAACATATATTAAAATTTCATCGATTTGCAATCGATTGGTAGTATTTTTATGGTCAATTTGTTGCCGAAAAGGTCTGAAATCGCGCAGAGAAAAGGCGTGTTTTCACGTGTGTTTCAATGGGACGCTGTATTGGTGGTGTGCGCCCTTATAAGGCATATTGGCCGGACTTAGGCCTGTCATAGAAATCGGGTCAAAAACAGGATAAATATGTGTAAAATTCCGATTTTATGGTCTGAATTAATTCTTAAGAAATCACTTAATGATTTTAAAGCTTTTTAAAGTGAAAGTAAGATTTAATTTTCTTAATTCGGATTGTTAAAGTTCATGAAAGTGACGAAAAAGTTAACAAATTCGGCTTTTAGAGAGTTTTGATTAATTTAATATCATGTTTAACTTTTGGCACGTGTCCTTAAAACGACTCAAATGTAATTTTTTTTCGGGGGCAAAATGAAACTTAATATAAAAATATGAATGTGTAGAAAATGTATAAACTTACTTTTATTACGTTTAAAGACATAAAAATGCAAATATATCATTTAAAAGTCGCTAATTCGAGTGATATTTTTGAAGAAAATGGCACGATGGCTAGAATGGTCAAAATCACAAAACTGTACATTTTCTGTATTGGACGCATGTCTTCAAAAGTCATTTTTCCAAATTTATATATCCTAGAGTAATAAAACTTGAGGATTTAACTCAAAAGTTAAGAAAGTTTCTAAATCTGTGAAAAGAAGAATCGACTTTGAAACTTCGTGCATTATAAGGGCGCACACCACCAAATCAATGCGCCATTTGTGTAACCCTAATGAGTTCCGGTCACAACAGAATAATTTTTGAGGTAGTTTGAGCCTCTCTGTGGATTTGTAATCAAAAGAGAAGCATGTTATAGCTTAAATAAAAGATTAAGACCTATACATGAACTTGGATCGCCCAAAAAGTTGCAGAACGCAATTTTTAAATAAAGTAGGCCCGCGGATTGAAAAATGGCCAGAAACGGGTTTTCAGGGTATAGAAGGGGTCGAAAATGGTCATGGTGCTGTTTGAGCGCCCATATCTCGAAAATTAATCAGAAGACTACCCGTACATTGAAACATATATTAAAATTTCATCGATTTGCAATCGATTGGTAGTATTTTTATGGTCAATTTGTTGCCGAAAAGGTCTGAAATCGCGCAGAGAAAAGGCGTGTTTTCACGTGTGTTTCAATGGGACGCTGTATTGGTGGTGTGCGCCCTTATAAGGCATATTGGCCGGACTTAGGCCTGTCATAGAAATCGGGTCAAAAACAGGATAAATATGTGTAAAATTCCGATTTTATGGTCTGAATTAATTCTTAAGAAATCACTTAATGATTTTAAAGCTTTTTAAAGTGAAAGTAAGATTTAATTTTCTTAATTCGGATTGTTAAAGTTCATGAAAGTGACGAAAAGTTAACAAATTCGGCTTTTAGAGAGTTTTGATTAATTTAATATCATGTTTAACTTTTGGCACGTGTCCTTAAAACGACTCAAATGTAATTTTTTTTTTTTTTTTTTGGGCAAAATGAAACTTAATATAAAAATATGAATGTGTAGAAAATGTATAAACTTACTTTTATTACGTTTAAAGACATAAAAATGCAAATATATCATTTAAAAGTCGCTAATTCGAGTGATATTTTTGAAGAAAATGGCACGATGGCTAGAATGGTCAAAATCACAAAAACTGTACATTTTCTGTATTGGACGCATGTCTTCAAAAGTCATTTTTTCCAAATTTATATATCCTAGAGTAATAAAACTTGAGGATTTAACTCAAAAGTTAAGAAAGTTTCTAAATCTGTGAAAAGAAGAATCGACTTTGAAACTTCGTGCATTATAAGGGCGCACACCACCAAATCAATGCGCCATTTGTGTAACCCTAATGAGTTCCGGTAAAAACAGAATAATTTTTGAGGTAGTTTGAGCCTCTCTGTGGATTTGTAATCAAAAAAGAGAAGCATGTTATAGCTTAAATAAAAGATTAAGACCTATACATGAACTTGGATCGCCCAAAAAGTTGCAGAACGCAATTTTTAAATAAAGTAGGCCCGCGGATTGAAAAATGGCCAGAAACGGGTTTTCAGGGTATAGAAGGGGTCGAAAATGGTCATGGTGCTGTTTGAGCGCCCATATCTCGAAAATTAATCAGAAGACTACCCGTACATTGAAACATATATTAAAATTTCATCGATTTGCAATCGATTGGTAGTATTTTATGGTCAATTTGTTGCCGAAAAGGTCTGAAATCGCGCAGAGAAAAGGCGTGTTTTCACGTGTGTTTCAATGGGACGCTGTATTGGTGGTGTGCGCCCTTATAAGGCATATTGGCCGGACTTAGGCCTGTCATAGAAATCGGGTCAAAAACAGGATAAATATGTGTAAAATTCCGATTTTATGGTCTGAATTAATTCTTAAGAAATCACTTAATGATTTTAAAGCTTTTTAAAGTGAAAGTAAGATTTAATTTTCTTAATTCGGATTGTTAAAGTTCATGAAAGTGACGAAAAAGTTAACAAATTCGGCTTTTAGAGAGTTTTGATTAATTTAATATCATGTTTAACTTTTGGCACGTGTCCTTAAAACGACTCAAATGTAATTTTTTTTCGGGGGGGGGGCAAAATGAAACTTAATATAAAAATATGAATGTGTAGAAAATGTATAAACTTACTTTTATTACGTTTAAAGACATAAAAATGCAAATATATCATTTAAAAGTCGCTAATTCGAGTGATATTTTTGAAGAAAATGGCACGATGGCTAGAATGGTCAAAATCACAAAAACTGTACATTTTCTGTATTGGACGCATGTCTTCAAAAGTCATTTTTTTTTTTTTATATATCCTAGAGTAATAAAACTTGAGGATTTAACTCAAAAGTTAAGAAAGTTTCTAAATCTGTGAAAAGAAGAATCGACTTTGAAACTTCGTGCATTATAAGGGCGCACACCACCAAATCAATGCGCCATTTGTGTAACCCTAATGAGTTCCGGTAAAAACAGAATAATTTTTGAGGTAGTTTGAGCCTCTCTGTGGATTTGTAATCAAGAAGAGAAGCATGTTATAGCTTAAATAAAAGATTAAGACCTATACATGAACTTGGATCGCCCAAAAAGTTGCAGAACGCAATTTTTAAATAAAGTAGGCCCGCGGATTGAAAAATGGCCAGAAACGGGTTTTCAGGGTATAGAAGGGGTCGAAAATGGTCATGGTGCTGTTTGAGCGCCCATATCTCGAAAATTAATCAGAAGACTACCCGTACATTGAAACATATATTAAAATTTCATCGATTTGCAATCGATTGGTAGTATTTTTATGGTCAATTTGTTGCCGAAAAGGTCTGAAATCGCGCAGAGAAAAGGCGTGTTTTCACGTGTGTTTCAATGGGACGCTGTATTGGTGGTGTGCGCCCTTATAAGGCATATTGGCCGGACTTAGGCCTGTCATAGAAATCGGGTCAAAAACAGGATAAATATGTGTAAAATTCCGATTTTATGGTCTGAATTAATTCTTAAGAAATCACTTAATGATTTTAAAGCTTTTTAAAGTGAAAGTAAGATTTAATTTTTTTAATTCGGATTGTTAAAGTTCATGAAAGTGACGAAAAAGTTAACAAATTCGGCTTTTAGAGAGTTTTGATTAATTTAATATCATGTTTAACTTTTGGCACGTGTCCTTAAAACGACTCAAATGTAATTTTTTTTTCGGGGGGCAAAATGAAACTTAATATAAAAATATGAATGTGTAGAAAATGTATAAACTTACTTTTATTACGTTTAAAGAAAAAAAAATGCAAATATATCATTTAAAAGTCGCTAATTCGAGTGATATTTTTGAAGAAAATGGCACGATGGCTAGAATGGTCAAAAAAAAAAAAACTGTACATTTTCTGTATTGGACGCATGTCTTCAAAAGTCATTTTTTCCAAATTTATATATCCTAGAGTAATAAAACTTGAGGATTTAACTCAAAAGTTAAGAAAGTTTCTAAATCTGTGAAAAGAAGAATCGACTTTGAAACTTCGTGCATTATAAGGGCGCACACCACCAAATCAATGCGCCATTTGTGTAACCCTAATGAGTTCCGGTAAAAACAGAATAATTTTTGAGGTAGTTTGAGCCTCTCTGTGGATTTGTAATCAAAAGAGAAGCATGTTATAGCTTAAATAAAAGATTAAGACCTATACATGAACTTGGATCGCCCAAAAAGTTGCAGAACGCAATTTTTAAATAAAGTAGGCCCGCGGATTGAAAAAATGGCCAGAAACGGGTTTTCAGGGTATAGAAGGGGTCGAAAATGGTCATGGTGCTGTTTGAGCGCCCATATCTCGAAAATTAATCAGAAGACTACCCGTACATTGAAACATATATTAAAATTTCATCGATTTGCAATCGATTGGTAGTATTTTATGGTCAATTTGTTGCCGAAAAGGTCTGAAATCGCGCAGAGAAAAGGCGTGTTTTCACGTGTGTTTCAATGGGACGCTGTATTGGTGGTGTGCGCCCTTATAAGGCATATTGGCCGGACTTAGGCCTGTCATAGAAATCGGGTCAAAAACAGGATAAATATGTGTAAAATTCCGATTTTATGGTCTGAATTAATTCTTAAGAAATCACTTAATGATTTTAAAGCTTTTTAAAGTGAAAGTAAGATTTAATTTTCTTAATTCGGATTGTTAAAGTTCATGAAAGTGACGAAAAAGTTAACAAATTCGGCTTTTAGAGAGTTTTGATTAATTTAATATCATGTTTAACTTTTGGCACGTGTCCTTAAAACGACTCAAATGTAATTTTTTTTTCGGGGGGCAAAATGAAACTTAATATAAAAATATGAATGTGTAGAAAATGTATAAACTTACTTTTATTACGTTTAAAGACATAAAAATGCAAATATATCATTTAAAAGTCGCTAATTCGAGTGATATTTTTGAAGAAAATGGCACGATGGCTAGAATGGTCAAAATCACAAAAACTGTACATTTTCTGTATTGGACGCATGTCTTCAAAAGTCATTTTTTCCAAATTTATATATCCTAGAGTAATAAAACTTGAGGATTTAACTCAAAAGTTAAGAAAGTTTCTAAATCTGTGAAAAGAAGAATCGACTTTGAAACTTCGTGCATTATAAGGGCGCACACCACCAAATCAATGCGCCATTTGTGTAACCCTAATGAGTTCCGGTAAAAACAGAATAATTTTTGAGGTAGTTTGAGCCTCTCTGTGGATTTGTAATCAAAAGAGAAGCATGTTATAGCTTAAATAAAAGATTAAGACCTATACATGAACTTGGATCGCCCAAAAGTTGCAGAACGCAATTTTAAATAAAGTAGGCCCGCGGATTGAAAAATGGCCAGAAACGGGTTTTCAGGGTATAGAAGGGGACGAAAATGGTCATGGTGCTGTTTGAGCGCCCATATCTCGAAAATTAATCAGAAGACTACCCGTACATTGAAACATATATTTAAAATTTCATCGATTTGCAATCGATTGGTAGTATTTTTATGGTCAATTTGTTGCCGAAAAGGTCTGAAATCGCGCAGAGAAAAGGCGTGTTTTCACGTGTGTTTCAATGGGACGCTGTATTGGTGGTGTGCGCCCTTATAAGGCATATTGGCCGGACTTAGGCCTGTCATAGAAATCGGGTCAAAAACAGGATAAATATGTGTAAAATTCCGATTTTATGGTCTGAATTAATTCTTAAGAAATCACTTAATGATTTTAAAGCTTTTAAAGTGAAAGTAAGATTTAATTTTCTTAATTCGGATTGTTAAAGTTCATGAAAGTGACGAAAAAGTTAACAAATTCGGCTTTTAGAGAGTTTTGATTAATTTAATATCATGTTTAACTTTTGGCACGTGTCCTTAAAACGACTCAAATGTAATTTTTTTTCGGGGGGCAAAATGAAACTTAATATAAAAATATGAATGTGTAGAAAATGTATAAACTTACTTTTATTACGTTTAAAGACATAAAAATGCAAATATATCATTTAAAAGTCGCTAATTCGAGTGATATTTTTGAAGAAAATGGCACGATGGCTAGAATGGTCAAAATCACAAAAACTGTACATTTTCTGTATTGGACGCATGTCTTCAAAAGTCATTTTTCCAAATTTATATATCCTAGAGTAATAAAACTTGAGGATTTAACTCAAAAGTTAAGAAAGTTTCTAAATCTGTGAAAAGAAGAATCGACTTTGAAACTTCGTGCATTATAAGGGCGCACACCACCAAATCAATGCGCCATTTGTGTAACCCTAATGAGTTCCGGTAAAAACAGAATAATTTTTGAGGTAGTTTGAGCCTCTCTGTGGATTTGTAATCAAAAAGTGAAGCATGTTATAGCTTAAATAAAAGATTAAGACCTATACATGAACTTGGATCGCCCAAAAAGTTGCAGAACGCAATTTTTAAATAAAGTAGGCCCGCGGATTGAAAAATGGCCAGAAACGGGTTTTCAGGGTATAGAAGGGGTCGAAAATGGTCATGGTGCTGTTTGAGCGCCCATATCTCGAAAATTAATCAGAAGACTACCCGTACATTGAAACATATATTAAAATTTCATCGATTTGCAATCGATTGGTAGTATTTTATGGTCAATTTGTTGCCGAAAAGGTCTGAAATCGCGCAGAGAAAAGGCGTGTTTTCACGTGTGTTTCAATGGGACGCTGTATTGGTGGTGTGCGCCCTTATAAGGCATATTGGCCGGACTTAGGCCTGTCATAGAAATCGGGTCAAAAACAGGATAAATATGTGTAAAATTCCGATTTTATGGTCTGAATTAATTCTTAAGAAATCACTTAATGATTTTAAAGCTTTTAAAGTGAAAGTAAGATTTAATTTTCTTAATTCGGATTGTTAAAGTTCATGAAAGTGACGAAAAAGTTAACAAATTCGGCTTTTAGAGAGTTTTGATTAATTTAATATCATGTTTAACTTTTGGCACGTGTCCTTAAAACGACTCAAATGTAATTTTTTTTCGGGGGCAAAATGAAACTTAATATAAAAATATGAATGTGTAGAAAATGTATAAACTTACTTTTATTACGTTTAAAGACATAAAAATGCAAATATATCATTTAAAAGTCGCTAATTCGAGTGATATTTTTGAAGAAAATGGCACGATGGCTAGAATGGTCAAAATCACAAAAACTGTACATTTTCTGTATTGGACGCATGTCTTCAAAAGTCATTTTTTTTTTTTTTATATATCCTAGAGTAATAAAACTTGAGGATTTAACTCAAAAGTTAAGAAAGTTTCTAAATCTGTGAAAAGAAGAATCGACTTTGAAACTTCGTGCATTATAAGGGCGCACACCACCAAATCAATGCGCCATTTGTGTAACCCTAATGAGTTCCGGTAAAAACAGAATAATTTTTGAGGTAGTTTGAGCCTCTCTGTGGATTTGTAATCAAAAAGAGAAGCATGTTATAGCTTAAATAAAAGATTAAGACCTATACATGAACTTGGATCGCCCAAAAAGTTGCAGAACGCAATTTTTAAATAAAGTAGGCCCGCGGATTGAAAAATGGCCAGAAACGGGTTTTCAGGGTATAGAAGGGGTCGAAAATGGTCATGGTGCTGTTTGAGCGCCCATATCTCGAAAATTAATCAGAAGACTACCCGTACATTGAAACATATATTAAAATTTCATCGATTTGCAATCGATTGGTAGTATTTTTATGGTCAATTTGTTGCCGAAAAGGTCTGAAATCGCGCAGAGAAAAGGCGTGTTTTCACGTGTGTTTCAATGGGACGCTGTATTGGTGGTGTGCGCCCTTATAAGGCATATTGGCCGGACTTAGGCCTGTCATAGAAATCGGGTCAAAAACAGGATAAATATGTGTAAAATTCCGATTTTATGGTCTGAATTAATTCTTAAGAAATCACTTAATGATTTTAAAGCTTTTTAAAGTGAAAGTAAGATTTAATTTTCTTAATTCGGATTGTTAAAGTTCATGAAAGTGACGAAAAAGTTAACAAATTCGGCTTTTAGAGAGTTTTGATTAATTTAATATCATGTTTAACTTTTGGCACGTGTCCTTAAAACGACTCAAATGTAATTTTTTTTTTTCGGGGCAAAATGAAACTTAATATAAAAATATGAATGTGTAGAAAATGTATAAACTTACTTTTATTACGTTTAAAGACATAAAAATGCAAATATATCATTTAAAAGTCGCTAATTCGAGTGATATTTTTGAAGAAAATGGCACGATGGCTAGAATGGTCAAAATCACAAAAACTGTACATTTTCTGTATTGGACGCATGTCTTCAAAAGTCATTTTTTCCAAATTTATATATCCTAGAGTAATAAAACTTGAGGATTTAACTCAAAAGTTAAGAAAGTTTCTAAATCTGTGAAAAGAAGAATCGACTTTGAAACTTCGTGCATTATAAGGGCGCACACCACCAAATCAATGCGCCATTTGTGTAACCCTAATGAGTTCCGGTAAAAACAGAATAATTTTTGAGGTAGTTTGAGCCTCTCTGTGGATTTGTAATCAAAAAGCGAAGCATGTTATAGCTTAAATAAAAGATTAAGACCTATACATGAACTTGGATCGCCCAAAAGTTGCAGAACGCAATTTTTAAATAAAGTAGGCCCGCGGATTGAAAAATGGCCAGAAACGGGTTTTCAGGGTATAGAAGGGGTCGAAAATGGTCATGGTGCTGTTTGAGCGCCCATATCTCGAAAATTAATCAGAAGACTACCCGTACATTGAAACATATATTAAAATTTCATCGATTTGCAATCGATTGGTAGTATTTTTATGGTCAATTTGTTGCCGAAAAGGTCTGAAATCGCGCAGAGAAAAGGCGTGTTTTCACGTGTGTTTCAATGGGACGCTGTATTGGTGGTGTGCGCCCTTATAAGGCATATTGGCCGGACTTAGGCCTGTCATAGAAATCGGGTCAAAAACAGGATAAATATGTGTAAAATTCCGATTTTATGGTCTGAATTAATTCTTAAGAAATCACTTAATGATTTTAAAGCTTTTTAAAGTGAAAGTAAGATTTAATTTTCTTAATTCGGATTGTTAAAGTTCATGAAAGTGACGAAAAAGTTAACAAATTCGGCTTTTAGAGAGTTTTGATTAATTTAATATCATGTTTAACTTTTGGCACGTGTCCTTAAAACGACTCAAATGTAATTTTTTTTTCGGGGGGCAAAATGAAACTTAATATAAAAATATGAATGTGTAGAAAATGTATAAACTTACTTTTATTACGTTTAAAGACATAAAAATGCAAATATATCATTTAAAAGTCGCTAATTCGAGTGATATTTTTGAAGAAAATGGCACGATGGCTAGAATGGTCAAAATCACAAAAACTGTACATTTTCTGTATTGGACGCATGTCTTCAAAAGTCATTTTTTCCAAATTTATATATCCTAGAGTAATAAAACTTGAGGATTTAACTCAAAAGTTAAGAAAGTTTCTAAATCTGTGAAAAGAAGAATCGACTTTGAAACTTCGTGCATTATAAGGGCGCACACCACCAAATCAATGCGCCATTTGTGTAACCCTAATGAGTTCCGGTAAAAACAGAATAATTTTTGAGGTAGTTTTGAGCCTCTCTGTGGATTTGTAATCAAAAAGAGAGCATGTTATAGCTTAAATAAAAGATTAAGACCTATACATGAACTTGGATCGCCCAAAAAGTTGCAGAACGCAATTTTTAAATAAAGTAGGCCCGCGGATTGAAAAATGGCCAGAAACGGGTTTTCAGGGTATAGAAGGGGTCGAAAATGGTCATGGTGCTGTTTGAGCGCCCATATCTCGAAAATTAATCAGAAGACTACCCGTACATTGAAACATATATTAAAATTTCATCGATTTGCAATCGATTGGTAGTATTTTTATGGTCAATTTGTTGCCGAAAAGGTCTGAAATCGCGCAGAGAAAAGGCGTGTTTTCACGTGTGTTTCAATGGGACGCTGTATTGGTGGTGTGCGCCCTTATAAGGCATATTGGCCGGACTTAGGCCTGTCATAGAAATCGGGTCAAAAACAGGATAAATATGTGTAAAATTCCGATTTTATGGTCTGAATTAATTCTTAAGAAATCACTTAATGATTTTAAAGCTTTTTAAAGTGAAAGTAAGATTTAATTTTCTTAATTCGGATTGTTAAAGTTCATGAAAGTGACGAAAAAGTTAACAAATTCGGCTTTTAGAGAGTTTTGATTAATTTAATATCATGTTTAACTTTTGGCACGTGTCCTTAAAACGACTCAAATGTAATTTTTTTTCGGGGGGGCAAAATGAAACTTAATATAAAAATATGAATGTGTAGAAAATGTATAAACTTACTTTTATTACGTTTAAAGACATAAAAATGCAAATATATCATTTAAAAGTCGCTAATTCGAGTGATATTTTTGAAGAAAATGGCACGATGGCTAGAATGGTCAAAATCACAAAAACTGTACATTTTCTGTATTGGACGCATGTCTTCAAAAGTCATTTTTTCCAAATTTATATATCCTAGAGTAATAAAACTTGAGGATTTAACTCAAAAGTTAAGAAAGTTTCTAAATCTGTGAAAAGAAGAATCGACTTTGAAACTTCGTCATTATAAGGGCGCACACCACCAAATCAATGCGCCATTTGTGTAACCCTAATGAGTTCCGGTAAAAACAGAATAATTTTTGAGGTAGTTTGAGCCTCTCTGTGGATTTGTAATCAAAAAGAGAGCATGTTATAGCTTAAATAAAAGATTAAGACCTATACATGAACTTGGATCGCCCAAAAAGTTGCAGAACGCAATTTTTAAATAAAGTAGGCCCGCGGATTGAAAAATGGCCAGAAACGGGTTTTCAGGGTATAGAAGGGGTCGAAAATGGTCATGGTGCTGTTTGAGCGCCCATATCTCGAAAATTAATCAGAAGACTACCCGTACATTGAAACATATATTAAAATTTCATCGATTTGCAATCGATTGGTAGTATTTTTATGGTCAATTTGTTGCCGAAAAGGTCTGAAATCGCGCAGAGAAAAGGCGTGTTTTCACGTGTGTTTCAATGGGACGCTGTATTGGTGGTGTGCGCCCTTATAAGGCATATTGGCCACTTAGGCCTGTCATAGAAATCGGGTCAAAAACAGGATAAATATGTGTAAAATTCCGATTTTATGGTCTGAATTAATTCTTAAGAAATCACTTAATGATTTTAAAGCTTTTTAAAGTGAAAGTAAGATTTAATTTTCTTAATTCGGATTGTTAAAGTTCATGAAAGTGACGAAAAAGTTAACAAATTCGGCTTTTAGAGAGTTTTGATTAATTTAATATCATGTTTAACTTTTGGCACGTGTCCTTAAAACGACTCAAATGTAATTTTTTTTCGGGGGGGGGGGCAAAATGAAACTTAATATAAAAATATGAATGTGTAGAAAATGTATAAACTTACTTTTATTACGTTTAAAGACATAAAAATGCAAATATATCATTTAAAAGTCGCTAATTCGAGTGATATTTTTGAAGAAAATGGCACGATGGCTAGAATGGTCAAAATCACAAAAACTGTACATTTTCTGTATTGGACGCATGTCTTCAAAAGTCATTTTTTCCAAATTTATATATCCTAGAGTAATAAAACTTGAGGATTTAACTCAAAAGTTAAGAAAGTTTCTAAATCTGTGAAAAGAAGAATCGACTTTGAAACTTCGTGCATTATAAGGGCGCACACCACCAAATCAATGCGCCATTTGTGTAACCCTAATGAGTTCCGGTAAAAACAGAATAATTTTTGAGGTAGTTTGAGCCTCTCTGTGGATTTGTAATCAAAAGAGAAGCATGTTATAGCTTAAATAAAAGATTAAGACCTATACATGAACTTGGATCGCCCAAAAAGTTGCAGAACGCAATTTTTAAATAAAGTAGGCCCGCGGATTGAAAAATGGCCAGAAACGGGTTTTCAGGGTATAGAAGGGGTCGAAAATGGTCATGGTGCTGTTTGAGCGCCCATATCTCGAAAATTAATCAGAAGACTACCCGTACATTGAAACATATATTAAAATTTCATCGATTTGCAATCGATTGGTAGTATTTTATGGTCAATTTGTTGCCGAAAAGGTCTGAAATCGCGCAGAGAAAAGGCGTGTTTTCACGTGTGTTTCAATGGGACGCTGTATTGGTGGTGTGCGCCCTTATAAGGCATATTGGCCGGACTTAGGCCTGTCATAGAAATCGGGTCAAAAACAGGATAAATATGTGTAAAATTCCGATTTTATGGTCTGAATTAATTCTTAAGAAATCACTTAATGATTTTAAAGCTTTTTAAAGTGAAAGTAAGATTTAATTTTCTTAATTCGGATTGTTAAAGTTCATGAAAGTGACGAAAAAGTTAACAAATTCGGCTTTTAGAGAGTTTTGATTAATTTAATATCATGTTTAACTTTTGGCACGTGTCCTTAAAACGACTCAAATGTAATTTTTTTTCGGGGGGGGGGCAAAATGAAACTTAATATAAAAATATGAATGTGTAGAAAATGTATAAACTTACTTTTATTACGTTTAAAGACATAAAAATGCAAATATATCATTTAAAAGTCGCTAATTCGAGTGATATTTTTGAAGAAAATCACGATGGCTAGAATGGTCAAAATCACAAAAACTGTACATTTTCTGTATTGGACGCATGTCTTCAAAAGTCATTTTTTCCAAATTTATATATCCTAGAGTAATAAAACTTGAGGATTTAACTCAAAAGTTAAGAAAGTTTCTAAATCTGTGAAAAGAAGAATCGACTTTGAAACTTCGTGCATTATAAGGGCGCACACCACCAAATCAATGCGCCATTTGTGTAACCCTAATGAGTTCCGGTAAAAACAGAATAATTTTTGAGGTAGTTTGAGCCTCTCTGTGGATTTGTAATCAAAAGAGAAGCATGTTATAGCTTAAATAAAAGATTAAGACCTATACATGAACTTGGATCGCCCAAAAAAGTTGCAGAACGCAATTTTTAAATAAAGTAGGCCCGCGGATTGAAAAATGGCCAGAAACGGGTTTTCAGGGTATAGAAGGGGTCGAAAATGGTCATGGTGCTGTTTGAGCGCCCATATCTCGAAAATTAATCAGAAGACTACCCGTACATTGAAACATATATTAAAATTTCATCGATTTGCAATCGATTGGTAGTATTTTTATGGTCAATTTGTTGCCGAAAAGGTCTGAAATCGCGCAGAGAAAAGGCGTGTTTTCACGTGTGTTTCAATGGGACGCTGTATTGGTGGTGTGCGCCCTTATAAGGCATATTGGCCGGACTTAGGCCTGTCATAGAAATCGGGTCAAAAACAGGATAAATATGTGTAAAATTCCGATTTTATGGTCTGAATTAATTCTTAAGAAATCACTTAATGATTTTAAAGCTTTTAAAGTGAAAGTAAGATTTAATTTTCTTAATTCGGATTGTTAAAGTTCATGAAAGTGACGAAAAAGTTAACAAATTCGGCTTTTAGAGAGTTTTGATTAATTTAATATCATGTTTAACTTTTGGCACGTGTCCTTAAAACGACTCAAATGTAATTTTTTTTTTTCGGGGGCAAAATGAAACTTAATATAAAAATATGAATGTGTAGAAAATGTATAAACTTACTTTTATTACGTTTAAAGACATAAAAATGCAAATATATCATTTAAAAGTCGCTAATTCGAGTGATATTTTTGAAGAAAATGGCACGATGGCTAGAATGGTCAAAATCACAAAAACTGTACATTTTCTGTATTGGACGCATGTCTTCAAAAGTCATTTTTTCCAAATTTATATATCCTAGAGTAATAAAACTTGAGGATTTAACTCAAAAGTTAAGAAAGTTTCTAAATCTGTGAAAAGAAGAATCGACTTTGAAACTTCGTGCATTATAAGGGCGCACACCACCAAATCAATGCGCCATTTGTGTAACCCTAATGAGTTCCGGTAAAAACAGAATAATTTTTGAGGTAGTTTGAGCCTCTCTGTGGATTTGTAATCAAAAAGAGAAGCATGTTATAGCTTAAATAAAAGATTAAGACCTATACATGAACTTGGATCGCCCAAAAAGTTGCAGAACGCAATTTTTAAATAAAGTAGGCCCGCGGATTGAAAAATGGCCAGAAACGGGTTTTCAGGGTATAGAAGGGGTCGAAAATGGTCATGGTGCTGTTTGAGCGCCCATATCTCGAAAATTAATCAGAAGACTACCCGTACATTGAAACATATATTAAAATTTCATCGATTTGCAATCGATTGGTAGTATTTTTATGGTCAATTTGTTGCCGAAAAGGTCTGAAATCGCGCAGAGAAAAGGCGTGTTTTCACGTGTGTTTCAATGGGACGCTGTATTGGTGGTGTGCGCCCTTATAAGGCATATTGGCCGGACTTAGGCCTGTCATAGAAATCGGGTCAAAAACAGGATAAATATGTGTAAAATTCCGATTTTATGGTCTGAATTAATTCTTAAGAAATCACTTAATGATTTTAAAGCTTTTAAAGTGAAAGTAAGATTTAATTTTCTTAATTCGGATTGTTAAAGTTCATGAAAGTGACGAAAAAGTTAACAAATTCGGCTTTTAGAGAGTTTTGATTAATTTAATATCATGTTTAACTTTTGGCACGTGTCCTTAAAACGACTCAAATGTAATTTTTTTTTCGGGGGGCAAAATGAAACTTAATATAAAAATATGAATGTGTAGAAAATGTATAAACTTACTTTTATTACGTTTAAAGACATAAAAATGCAAATATATCATTTAAAAGTCGCTAATTCGAGTGATATTTTTGAAGAAAATGGCACGATGGCTAGAATGGTCAAAATCACAAAAACTGTACATTTTCTGTATTGGACGCATGTCTTCAAAAGTCATTTTTTCCAAATTTATATATCCTAGAGTAATAAAACTTGAGGATTTAACTCAAAAGTTAAGAAAGTTTCTAAATCTGTGAAAAGAAGAATCGACTTTGAAACTTCGTGCATTATAAGGGCGCACACCACCAAATCAATGCGCCATTTGTGTAACCCTAATGAGTTCCGGTAAAAACAGAATAATTTTTGAGGTAGTTTGAGCCTCTCTGTGGATTTGTAATCAAAAAGAGTAGCATGTTATAGCTTAAATAAAAGATTAAGACCTATACATGAACTTGGATCGCCCAAAAAGTTGCAGAACGCAATTTTTAAATAAAGTAGGCCCGCGGATTGAAAAATGGCCAGAAACGGGTTTTCAGGGTATAGAAGGGGTCGAAAATGGTCATGGTGCTGTTTGAGCGCCCATATCTCGAAAATTAATCAGAAGACTACCCGTACATTGAAACATATATTAAAATTTCATCGATTTGCAATCGATTGGTAGTATTTTTATGGTCAATTTGTTGCCGAAAAGGTCTGAAATCGCGCAGAGAAAAGGCGTGTTTTCACGTGTGTTTCAATGGGACGCTGTATTGGTGGTGTGCGCCCTTATAAGGCATATTGGCCGGACTTAGGCCTGTCATAGAAATCGGGTCAAAAACAGGATAAATATGTGTAAAATTCCGATTTTATGGTCTGAATTAATTCTTAAGAAATCACTTAATGATTTTAAAGCTTTTTAAAGTGAAAGTAAGATTTAATTTTCTTAATTCGGATTCGGATTGTTAAAGTTCATGAAAGTGACGAAAAAGTTAACAAATTCGGCTTTTAGAGAGTTTTGATTAATTTAATATCATGTTTAACTTTTGGCACGTGTCCTTAAAACGACTCAAATGTAATTTTTTTTCGGGGGCAAAATGAAACTTAATATAAAAATATGAATGTGTAGAAAATGTATAAACTTACTTTTATTACGTTTAAAGACATAAAAATGCAAATATATCATTTAAAAGTCGCTAATTCGAGTGATATTTTTGAAGAAAATGGCACGATGGCTAGAATGGTCAAAATCACAAAAACTGTACATTTTCTGTATTGGACGCATGTCTTCAAAAGTCATTTTTTCCAAATTTATATATCCTAGAGTAATAAAACTTGAGGATTTAACTCAAAAGTTAAGAAAGTTTCTAAATCTGTGAAAAGAAGAATCGACTTTGAAACTTCGTGCATTATAAGGGCGCACACCACCAAATCAATGCGCCATTTGTGTAACCCTAATGAGTTCCGGTAAAAACAGAATAATTTTTGAGGTAGTTTGAGCCTCTCTGTGGATTTGTAATCCAAAAGAGAAGCATGTTATAGCTTAAATAAAAGATTAAGACCTATACATGAACTTGGATCGCCCAAAAAGTTGCAGAACGCAATTTTTAAATAAAGTAGGCCCGCGGATTGAAAAATGGCCAGAAACGGGTTTTCAGGGTATAGAAGGGGTCGAAAATGGTCATGGTGCTGTTTGAGCGCCCATATCTCGAAAATTAATCAGAAGACTACCCGTACATTGAAACATATATTAAAATTTCATCGATTTGCAATCGATTGGTAGTATTTTTATGGTCAATTTGTTGCCGAAAAGGTCTGAAATCGCGCAGAGAAAAGGCGTGTTTTCACGTGTGTTTCAATGGGACGCTGTATTGGTGGTGTGCGCCCTTATAAGGCATATTGGCCGGACTTAGGCCTGTCATAGAAATCGGGTCAAAAACAGGATAAATATGTGTAAAATTCCGATTTTATGGTCTGAATTAATTCTTAAGAAATCACTTAATGATTTTAAAGCTTTTTAAAGTGAAAGTAAGATTTAATTTTCTTAATTCGGATTGTTAAAGTTCATGAAAGTGACGAAAAAGTTAACAAATTCGGCTTTTAGAGAGTTTTGATTAATTTAATATCATGTTTAACTTTTGGCACGTGTCCTTAAAACGACTCAAATGTAATTTTTTTCGGGGGGCAAAATGAAACTTAATATAAAAATATGAATGTGTAGAAAATGTATAAACTTACTTTTATTACGTTTAAAGACATAAAAATGCAAATATATCATTTAAAAGTCGCTAATTCGAGTGATATTTTTGAAGAAAATGGCACGATGGCTAGAATGGTCAAAATCACAAAAACTGTACATTTTCTGTATTGGACGCATGTCTTCAAAAGTCATTTTTTCCAAATTTATATATCCTAGAGTAATAAAACTTGAGGATTTAACTCAAAAGTTAAGAAAGTTTCTAAATCTGTGAAAAGAAGAATCGACTTTGAAACTTCGTGCATTATAAGGGCGCACACCACCAAATCAATGCGCCATTTGTGTAACCCTAATGAGTTCCGGTAAAAACAGAATAATTTTTGAGGTAGTTTGAGCCTCTCTGTGGATTTGTAATCAAAAAGAGAAGCATGTTATAGCTTAAATAAAAGATTAAGACCTATACATGAACTTGGATCGCCCAAAAAGTTGCAGAACGCAATTTTTAAATAAAGTAGGCCCGCGGATTGAAAAATGGCCAGAAACGGGTTTTCAGGGTATAGAAGGGGTCGAAAATGGTCATGGTGCTGTTTGAGCGCCCATATCTCGAAAATTAATCAGAAGACTACCCGTACATTGAAACATATATTAAAATTTCATCGATTTGCAATCGATTGGTAGTATTTTTATGGTCAATTTGTTGCCGAAAAGGTCTGAAATCGCGCAGAGAAAAGGCGTGTTTTCACGTGTGTTTCAATGGGACGCTGTATTGGTGGTGTGCGCCCTTATAAGGCATATTGGCCGGACTTAGGCCTGTCATAGAAAAAAAAAAAAAAACAGGATAAATATGTGTAAAATTCCGATTTTATGGTCTGAATTAATTCTTAAGAAATCACTTAATGATTTTAAAGCTTTTTAAAGTGAAAGTAAGATTTAATTTTCTTAATTCGGATTGTTAAAGTTCATGAAAGTGACGAAAAAGTTAACAAATTCGGCTTTTAGAGAGTTTTGATTAATTTAATATCATGTTTAACTTTTGGCACGTGTCCTTAAAACGACTCAAATGTAATTTTTTTTTCGGGGGGCAAAATGAAACTTAATATAAAAATATGAATGTGTAGAAAATGTATAAACTTACTTTTATTACGTTTAAAGACATAAAAATGCAAATATATCATTTAAAAGTCGCTAATTCGAGTGATATTTTTGAAGAAAATGGCACGATGGCTAGAATGGTCAAAATCACAAAAACTGTACATTTTCTGTATTGGACGCATGTCTTCAAAAGTCATTTTTTCCAAATTTATATATCCTAGAGTAATAAAACTTGAGGATTTAACTCAAAAGTTAAGAAAGTTTCTAAATCTGTGAAAAGAAGAATCGACTTTGAAACTTCGTGCATTATAAGGGCGCACACCACCAAATCAATGCGCCATTTGTGTAACCCTAATGAGTTCCGGTAAAAACAGAATAATTTTTGAGGTAGTTTGAGCCTCTCTGTGGATTTGTAATCAAAAGAGAAGCATGTTATAGCTTAAATAAAAGATTAAGACCTATACATGAACTTGATCGCCCAAAAGTTGCAGAACGCAATTTTTAAATAAAGTAGGCCCGCGGATTGAAAAATGGCCAGAAACGGGTTTTCAGGGTATAGAAGGGGTCGAAAATGGTCATGGTGCTGTTTGAGCGCCCATATCTCGAAAATTAATCAGAAGACTACCCGTACATTGAAACATATATTAAAATTTCATCGATTTGCAATCGATTGGTAGTATTTTTATGGTCAATTTGTTGCCGAAAAGGTCTGAAATCGCGCAGAGAAAAGGCGTGTTTTCACGTGTGTTTCAATGGGACGCTGTATTGGTGGTGTGCGCCCTTATAAGGCATATTGGCCGGACTTAGGCCTGTCATAGAAATCGGGTCAAAAACAGGATAAATATGTGTAAAATTCCGATTTTATGGTCTGAATTAATTCTTAAGAAATCACTTAATGATTTTAAAGCTTTTTAAAGTGAAAGTAAGATTTAATTTTCTTAATTCGGATTGTTAAAGTTCATGAAAGTGACGAAAAGTTAACAAATTCGGCTTTTAGAGAGTTTTGATTAATTTAATATCATGTTTAACTTTTGGCACGTGTCCTTAAAACGACTCAAATGTAATTTTTTTTCGGGGGGGGGGGCAAAATGAAACTTAATATAAAAATATGAATGTGTAGAAAATGTATAAACTTACTTTTATTACGTTTAAAGACATAAAAATGCAAATATATCATTTAAAAGTCGCTAATTCGAGTGATATTTTTGAAGAAAATGGCACGATGGCTAGAATGGTCAAAATCACAAAACTGTACATTTTCTGTATTGGACGCATGTCTTCAAAAGTCATTTTTTCCAAATTTATATATCCTAGAGTAATAAAACTTGAGGATTTAACTCAAAAGTTAAGAAAGTTTCTAAATCTGTGAAAAGAAGAATCGACTTTGAAACTTCGTGCATTATAAGGGCGCACACCACCAAATCAATGCGCCATTTGTGTAACCCTAATGAGTTCCGGTAAAAACAGAATAATTTTTGAGGTAGTTTGAGCCTCTCTGTGGATTTGTAATCAAAAGAGAAGCATGTTATAGCTTAAATAAAAGATTAAGACCTATACATGAACTTGGATCGCCCAAAAAGTTGCAGAACGCAATTTTTAAATAAAGTAGGCCCGCGGATTGAAAAATGGCCAGAAACGGGTTTTCAGGGTATAGAAGGGGTCGAAAATGGTCATGGTGCTGTTTGAGCGCCCATATCTCGAAAATTAATCAGAAGACTACCCGTACATTGAAACATATATTAAAATTTCATCGATTTGCAATCGATTGGTAGTATTTTTATGGTCAATTTGTTGCCGAAAAGGTCTGAAATCGCGCAGAGAAAAGGCGTGTTTTCACGTGTGTTTCAATGGGACGCTGTATTGGTGGTGTGCGCCCTTATAAGGCATATTGGCCGGACTTAGGCCTGTCATAGAAATCGGGTCAAAAACAGGATAAATATGTGTAAAATTCCGATTTTATGGTCTGAATTAATTCTTAAGAAATCACTTAATGATTTTAAAGCTTTTTAAAGTGAAAGTAAGATTTAATTTTCTTAATTCGGATTGTTAAAGTTCATGAAAGTGACGAAAAAGTTAACAAATTCGGCTTTTAGAGAGTTTTGATTAATTTAATATCATGTTTAACTTTTGGCACGTGTCCTTAAAACGACTCAAATGTAATTTTTTTTTCGGGGGGGGGGGGGACAAATGAAACTTAATATAAAAATATGAATGTGTAGAAAATGTATAAACTTACTTTTATTACGTTTAAAGACATAAAAATGCAAATATATCATTTAAAAGTCGCTAATTCGAGTGATATTTTTGAAGAAAATGGCACGATGGCTAGAATGGTCAAAATCACAAAAACTGTACATTTTCTGTATTGGACGCATGTCTTCAAAAGTCATTTTTTCCAAATTTATATATCCTAGAGTAATAAAACTTGAGGATTTAACTCAAAAGTTAAGAAAGTTTCTAAATCTGTGAAAAGAAGAATCGACTTTGAAACTTCGTGCATTATAAGGGCGCACACCACCAAATCAATGCGCCATTTGTGTAACCCTAATGAGTTCCGGTAAAAACAGAATAATTTTTGAGGTAGTTTGAGCCTCTCTGTGGATTTGTAATCAAAAAGAGAAGCATGTTATAGCTTAAATAAAAGATTAAGACCTATACATGAACTTGGATCGCCCAAAAAGTTGCAGAACGCAATTTTTAAATAAAGTAGGCCCGCGGATTGAAAAATGGCCAGAAACGGGTTTTCAGGGTATAGAAGGGGTCGAAAATGGTCATGGTGCTGTTTGAGCGCCCATATCTCGAAAATTAATCAGAAGACTACCCGTACATTGAAACATATATTAAAATTTCATCGATTTGCAATCGATTGGTAGTATTTTTATGGTCAATTTGTTGCCGAAAAGGTCTGAAATCGCGCAGAGAAAAGGCGTGTTTTCACGTGTGTTTCAATGGGACGCTGTATTGGTGGTGTGCGCCCTTATAAGGCATATTGGCCGGACTTAGGCCTGTCATAGAAATCGGGTCAAAAACAGGATAAATATGTGTAAAATTCCGATTTTATGGTCTGAATTAATTCTTAAGAAATCACTTAATGATTTTAAAGCTTTTTAAAGTGAAAGTAAGATTTAATTTTCTTAATTCGGATTGTTAAAGTTCATGAAAGTGACGAAAAAGTTAACAAATTCGGCTTTTAGAGAGTTTTGATTAATTTAATATCATGTTTAACTTTTGGCACGTGTCCTTAAAACGACTCAAATGTAATTTTTTTTTGTTTTTTGGCAAAATGAAACTTAATATAAAAATATGAATGTGTAGAAAATGTATAAACTTACTTTTATTACGTTTAAAGACATAAAAATGCAAATATATCATTTAAAAGTCGCTAATTCGAGTGATATTTTTGAAGAAAATGGCACGATGGCTAGAATGGTCAAAATCACAAAAACTGTACATTTTCTGTATTGGACGCATGTCTTCAAAAGTCATTTTTTCCAAATTTATATATCCTAGAGTAATAAAACTTGAGGATTTAACTCAAAAGTTAAGAAAGTTTCTAAATCTGTGAAAAGAAGAATCGACTTTGAAACTTCGTGCATTATAAGGGCGCACACCACCAAATCAATGCGCCATTTGTGTAACCCTAATGAGTTCCGGTAAAAACAGAATAATTTTTGAGGTAGTTTGAGCCTCTGTGGATTTGTAATCAAAAGAGAAGCATGTTATAGCTTAAATAAAAGATTAAGACCTATACATGAACTTGGATCGCCCAAAAAGTTGCAGAACGCAATTTTTAAATAAAGTAGGCCCGCGGATTGAAAAATGGCCAGAAACGGGTTTTCAGGGTATAGAAGGGGTCGAAAATGGTCATGGTGCTGTTTGAGCGCCCATATCTCGAAAATTAATCAGAAGACTACCCGTACATTGAAACATATATTAAAATTTCATCGATTTGCAATCGATTGGTAGTATTTTTATGGTCAATTTGTTGCCGAAAAGGTCTGAAATCGCGCAGAGAAAAGGCGTGTTTTCACGTGTGTTTCAATGGGACGCTGTATTGGTGGTGTGCGCCCTTATAAGGCATATTGGCCGGACTTAGGCCTGTCATAGAAATCGGGTCAAAAACAGGATAAATATGTGTAAAATTCCGATTTTATGGTCTGAATTAATTCTTAAGAAATCACTTAATGATTTTAAAGCTTTTTAAAGTGAAAGTAAGATTTAATTTTCTTAATTCGGATTGTTAAAGTTCATGAAAGTGACGAAAAAGTTAACAAATTCGGCTTTTAGAGAGTTTTGATTAATTTAATATCATGTTTAACTTTTGGCACGTGTCCTTAAAACGACTCAAATGTAATTTTTTTTCGGGGGGCAAAATGAAACTTAATATAAAAATATGAATGTGTAGAAAATGTATAAACTTACTTTTATTACGTTTAAAGACATAAAATGCAAATATATCATTTAAAAGTCGCTAATTCGAGTGATATTTTTGAAGAAAATGGCACGATGGCTAGAATGGTCAAAATCACAAAAACTGTACATTTTCTGTATTGGACGCATGTCTTCAAAAGTCATTTTTTCCAAATTTATATATCCTAGAGTAATAAAACTTGAGGATTTAACTCAAAAGTTAAGAAAGTTTCTAAATCTGTGAAAAGAAGAATCGACTTTGAAACTTCGTGCATTAAAAGGGCACACAACACTAAATCAATGCGCCATTTGTGTAACCCTAATGAGTTCCGGTAAAAACAGAATAATTTTTGAGGTAGTTTGAGCCTCTCTGTGGATTTGTAATCAAAAAGAGAAGCATGTTATAGCTTAAATAAAAGATTAAGACCTATACATGAACTTGGATCGCCCAAAAAGTTGCAGAACGCAATTTTTAAATAAAGTAGGCCCGCGGATTGAAAAATGGCCAGAAACGGGTTTTCAGGGTATAGAAGGGGTCGAAAATGGTCATGGTGCTGTTTGAGCGCCCATATCTCGAAAATTAATCAGAAGACTACCCGTACATTGAAACATATATTAAAATTTCATCGATTTGCAATCGATTGGTAGTATTTTTATGGTCAATTTGTTGCCGAAAAGGTCTGAAATCGCGCAGAGAAAAGGCGTGTTTTCACGTGTGTTTCAATGGGACGCTGTATTGGTGGTGTGCGCCCTTATAAGGCATATTGGCCGGACTTAGGCCCTGTCATAGAAATCGGGTCAAAAACAGGATAAATATGTGTAAAATTCCGATTTTATGGTCTGAATTAATTCTTAAGAAATCACTTAATGATTTTAAAGCTTTTTAAAGTGAAAGTAAGATTTAATTTTCTTAATTCGGATTGTTAAAGTTCATGAAAGTGACGAAAAAGTTAACAAATTCGGCTTTTAGAGAGTTTTGATTAATTTAATATCATGTTTAACTTTTGGCACGTGTCCTTAAAACGACTCAAATGTAATTTTTTTTCGGGGGGCAAAATGAAACTTAATATAAAAATATGAATGTGTAGAAAATGTATAAACTTACTTTTATTACGTTTAAAGACATAAAAATGCAAATATATCATTTAAAAGTCGCTAATTCGAGTGATATTTTTGAAGAAAATGGCACGATGGCTAGAATGGTCAAAATCACAAAAACTGTACATTTTCTGTATTGGACGCATGTCTTCAAAAGTCATTTTTTCCAAATTTATATATCCTAGAGTAATAAAACTTGAGGATTTAACTCAAAAGTTAAGAAAGTTTCTAAATCTGTGAAAAGAAGAATCGACTTTGAAACTTCGTGCATTATAAGGGCGCACACCACCAAATCAATGCGCCATTTGTGTAACCCTAATGAGTTCCGGTAAAAACAGAATAATTTTTGAGGTAGTTTGAGCCTCTCTGTGGATTTGTAATCAAAAGAGAAGCATGTTATAGCTTAAATAAAAGATTAAGACCTATACATGAACTTGGATCGCCCAAAAAGTTGCAGAACGCAATTTTTAAATAAAGTAGGCCCGCGGATTGAAAAATGGCCAGAAACGGGTTTTCAGGGTATAGAAGGGGTCGAAAATGGTCATGGTGCTGTTTGAGCGCCCATATCTCGAAAATTAATCAGAAGACTACCCGTACATTGAAACATATATTAAAATTTCATCGATTTGCAATCGATTGGTAGTATTTTTATGGTCAATTTGTTGCCGAAAAGGTCTGAAATCGCGCGCAGAGAAAAGGCGTGTTTTCACGTGTGTTTCAATGGGACGCTGTATTGGTGGTGTGCGCCCTTATAAGGCATATTGGCCGGACTTAGGCCTGTCATAGAAATCGGGTCAAAAACAGGATAAATATGTGTAAAATTCCGATTTTATGGTCTGAATTAATTCTTAAGAAATCACTTAATGATTTTAAAGCTTTTTAAAGTGAAAGTAAGATTTAATTTTCTTAATTCGGATTGTTAAAGTTCATGAAAGTGACGAAAAAGTTAACAAATTCGGCTTTTAGAGAGTTTTGATTAATTTAATATCATGTTTAACTTTTGGCACGTGTCCTTAAAACGACTCAAATGTAATTTTTTTTCGGGGGGGCAAAATGAAACTTAATATAAAAATATGAATGTGTAGAAAATGTATAAACTTACTTTTATTACGTTTAAAGACATAAAAATGCAAATATATCATTTAAAAGTCGCTAATTCGAGTGATATTTTTGAAGAAAATGGCACGATGGCTAGAATGGTCAAAATCACAAAAACTGTACATTTTCTGTATTGGACGCATGTCTTCAAAAGTCATTTTTTTTTTTTTTATATATCCTAGAGTAATAAAACTTGAGGATTTAACTCAAAAGTTAAGAAAGTTTCTAAATCTGTGAAAAGAAGAATCGACTTTGAAACTTCGTGCATTATAAGGGCGCACACCACCAAATCAATGCGCCATTTGTGTAACCCTAATGAGTTCCGGTAAAAACAGAATAATTTTTGAGGTAGTTTGAGCCTCTCTGTGGATTTGTAATCAAAAGAGAAGCATGTTATAGCTTAAATAAAAGATTAAGACCTATACATGAACTTGGATCGCCCAAAAAGTTGCAGAACGCAATTTTTAAATAAAGTAGGCCCGCGGATTGAAAAATGGCCAGAAACGGGTTTTCAGGGTATAGAAGGGGTCGAAAATGGTCATGGTGCTGTTTGAGCGCCCATATCTCGAAAATTAATCAGAAGACTACCCGTACATTGAAACATATATTAAAATTTCATCGATTTGCAATCGATTGGTAGTATTTTATGGTCAATTTGTTGCCGAAAAGGTCTGAAATCGCGCAGAGAAAAGGCGTGTTTTCACGTGTGTTTCAATGGGACGCTGTATTGGTGGTGTGCGCCCTTATAAGGCATATTGGCCGGACTTAGGCCTGTCATAGAAATCGGGTCAAAAACAGGATAAATATGTGTAAAATTCCGATTTTATGGTCTGAATTAATTCTTAAGAAATCACTTAATGATTTTAAAGCTTTTAAAGTGAAAGTAAGATTTAATTTTCTTAATTCGGATTGTTAAAGTTCATGAAAGTGACGAAAAAGTTAACAAATTCGGCTTTTAGAGAGTTTTGATTAATTTAATATCATGTTTAACTTTTGGCACGTGTCCTTAAAACGACTCAAATGTAATTTTTTTTCGGGGGGGGGGGCAAAATGAAACTTAATATAAAAATATGAATGTGTAGAAAAAGTATAAACTTACTTTTATTACGTTTAAAGACATAAAAATGCAAATATATCATTTAAAAGTCGCTAATTCGAGTGATATTTTTGAAGAAAATGGCACGATGGCTAGAATGGTCAAAATCACAAAAACTGTACATTTTCTGTATTGGACGCATGTCTTCAAAAGTCATTTTTTCCAAATTTATATATCCTAGAGTAATAAAACTTGAGGATTTAACTCAAAAGTTAAGAAAGTTTCTAAATCTGTGAAAAGAAGAATCGACTTTGAAACTTCGTGCATTATAAGGGCGCACACCACCAAATCAATGCGCCATTTGTGTAACCCTAATGAGTTCCGGTAAAAACAGAATAATTTTTGAGGTAGTTTGAGCCTCTCTGTGGATTTGTAATCAAACAGAGAAGCATGTTATAGCTTAAATAAAAGATTAAGACCTATACATGAACTTGGATCGCCCAAAAAAGTTGCAGAACGCAATTTTTAAATAAAGTAGGCCCGCGGATTGAAAAATGGCCAGAAACGGGTTTTCAGGGTATAGAAGGGGTCGAAAATGGTCATGGTGCTGTTTGAGCGCCCATATCTCGAAAATTAATCAGAAGACTACCCGTACATTGAAACATATATTAAAATTTCATCGATTTGCAATCGATTGGTAGTATTTTTATGGTCAATTTGTTGCCGAAAAGGTCTGAAATCGCGCAGAGAAAAGGCGTGTTTTCACGTGTGTTTCAATGGGACGCTGTATTGGTGGTGTGCGCCCTTATAAGGCATATTGGCCGGACTTAGGCCTGTCATAGAAATCGGGTCAAAAACAGGATAAATATGTGTAAAATTCCGATTTTATGGTCTGAATTAATTCTTAAGAAATCACTTAATGATTTTAAAGCTTTTTAAAGTGAAAGTAAGATTTAATTTTCTTAATTCGGATTGTTAAAGTTCATGAAAGTGACGAAAAAGTTAACAAATTCGGCTTTTAGAGAGTTTTGATTAATTTAATATCATGTTTAACTTTTGGCACGTGTCCTTAAAACGACTCAAATGTAATTTTTTTTCGGGGGGGGGCAAAATGAAACTTAATATAAAAATATGAATGTGTAGAAAATGTATAAACTTACTTTTATTACGTTTAAAGACATAAAAATGCAAATATATCATTTAAAAGTCGCTAATTCGAGTGATATTTTTGAAGAAAATGGCACGATGGCTAGAATGGTCAAAATCACAAAAACTGTACATTTTCTGTATTGGACGCATGTCTTCAAAAGTCATTTTTTCCAAATTTATATATCCTAGAGTAATAAAACTTGAGGATTTAACTCAAAAGTTAAGAAAGTTTCTAAATCTGTGAAAAGAAGAATCGACTTTGAAACTTCGTGCATTATAAGGGCGCACACCACCAAATCAATGCGCCATTTGTGTAACCCTAATGAGTTCCGGTAAAAACAGAATAATTTTTGAGGTAGTTTGAGCCTCTCTGTGGATTTGTAATCAAAAAGAGAAGAATGTTATAGCTTAAATAAAAGAAAGATTAAGACCTATACATGAACTTGGATCGCCCAAAAAGTTGCAGAACGCAATTTTTAAATAAAGTAGGCCCGCGGATTGAAAAATGGCCAGAAACGGGTTTTCAGGGTATAGAAGGGGTCGAAAATGGTCATGGTGCTGTTTGAGCGCCCATATCTCGAAAATTAATCAGAAGACTACCCGTACATTGAAACATATATTAAAATTTCATCGATTTGCAATCGATTGGTAGTATTTTTATGGTCAATTTGTTGCCGAAAAGGTCTGAAATCGCGCAGAGAAAAGGCGTGTTTTCACGTGTGTTTCAATGGGACGCTGTATTGGTGGTGTGCGCCCTTATAAGGCATATTGGCCGGACTTAGGCCTGTCATAGAAATCGGGTCAAAAACAGGATAAATATGTGTAAAATTCCGATTTTATGGTCTGAATTAATTCTTAAGAAATCACTTAATGATTTTAAAGCTTTTTAAAGTGAAAGTAAGATTTAATTTTCTTAATTCGGATTGTTAAAGTTCATGAAAGTGACGAAAAAGTTAACAAATTCGGCTTTTAGAGAGTTTTGATTAATTTAATATCATGTTTAACTTTTGGCACGTGTCCTTAAAACGACTCAAATGTAATTTTTTTCTGGGGGGGGGCAAAATGAAACTTAATATAAAAATATGAATGTGTAGAAAATGTATAAACTTACTTTTATTACGTTTAAAGACATAAAAATGCAAATATATCATTTAAAAGTCGCTAATTCGAGTGATATTTTTGAAGAAAATGGCACGATGGCTAGAATGGTCAAAATCACAAAAACTGTACATTTTCTGTATTGGACGCATGTCTTCAAAAGTCATTTTTTTTTTTTTTTATATCCTAGAGTAATAAAACTTGAGGATTTAACTCAAAAGTTAAGAAAGTTTCTAAATCTGTGAAAAGAAGAATCGACTTTGAAACTTCGTGCATTATAAGGGCGCACACCACCAAATCAATGCGCCATTTGTGTAACCCTAATGAGTTCCGGTAAAAACAGAATAATTTTTGAGGTAGTTTGAGCCTCTCTGTGGATTTGTAATCAAAAAGAGAAGCATGTTATAGCTTAAATAAAAGATTAAGACCTATACATGAACTTGGATCGCCCAAAAAGTTGCAGAACGCAATTTTTAAATAAAGTAGGCCCGGATTGAAAAATGGCCAGAAACGGGTTTTCAGGGTATAGAAGGGGTCGAAAATGGTCATGGTGCTGTTTGAGCGCCCATATCTCGAAAATTAATCAGAAGACTACCCGTACATTGAAACATATATTAAAATTTCATCGATTTGCAATCGATTGGTAGTATTTTATGGTCAATTTGTTGCCGAAAAGGTCTGAAATCGCGCAGAGAAAAGGCGTGTTTTCACGTGTGTTTCAATGGGACGCTGTATTGGTGGTGTGCGCCCTTATAAGGCATATTGGCCGGACTTAGGCCTGTCATAGAAATCGGGTCAAAAACAGGATAAATATGTGTAAAAATTCCGATTTTATGGTCTGAATTAATTCTTAAGAAATCACTTAATGATTTTAAAGCTTTTTAAAGTGAAAGTAAGATTTAATTTTCTTAATTCGGATTGTTAAAGTTCATGAAAGTGACGAAAAAGTTAACAAATTCGGCTTTTAGAGAGTTTTGATTAATTTAATATCATGTTTAACTTTTGGCACGTGTCCTTAAAACGACTCAAATGTAATTTTTTTTCGGGGGGGGGGGCAAAATGAAACTTAATATAAAAATATGAATGTGTAGAAAATGTATAAACTTACTTTTATTACGTTTAAAGACATAAAAATGCAAATATATCATTTAAAAGTCGCTAATTCGAGTGATATTTTTGAAGAAAATGGCACGATGGCTAGAATGGTCAAAATCACAAAAACTGTACATTTTCTGTATTGGACGCATGTCTTCAAAAGTCATTTTTTTTTTTTTTATATATCCTAGAGTAATAAAACTTGAGGATTTAACTCAAAAGTTAAGAAAGTTTCTAAATCTGTGAAAAGAAGAATCGACTTTGAAACTTCGTGCATTATAAGGGCGCACACCACCAAATCAATGCGCCATTTGTGTAACCCTAATGAGTTCCGGTAAAAACAGAATAATTTTTGAGGTAGTTTGAGCCTCTCTGTGGATTTGTAATCAAAAAGAAAAGCATGTTATAGCTTAAATAAAAGATTAAGACCTATACATGAACTTGGATCGCCCAAAAAGTTGCAGAACGCAATTTTTAAATAAAGTAGGCCCGCGGATTGAAAAATGGCCAGAAACGGGTTTTCAGGGTATAGAAGGGGTCGAAAATGGTCATGGTGCTGTTTGAGCGCCCATATCTCGAAAATTAATCAGAAGACTACCCGTACATTGAAACATATATTAAAATTTCATCGATTTGCAATCGATTGGTAGTATTTTATGGTCAATTTGTTGCCGAAAAGGTCTGAAATCGCGCAGAGAAAAGGCGTGTTTTCACGTGTGTTTCAATGGGACGCTGTATTGGTGGTGTGCGCCCTTATAAGGCATATTGGCCGGACTTAGGCCTGTCATAGAAATCGGGTCAAAAACAGGATAAATATGTGTAAAATTCCGATTTTATGGTCTGAATTAATTCTTAAGAAATCACTTAATGATTTTAAAGCTTTTTAAAGTGAAAGTAAGATTTAATTTTCTTAATTCGGATTGTTAAAGTTCATGAAAGTGACGAAAAAGTTAACAAATTCGGCTTTTAGAGAGTTTTGATTAATTTAATATCATGTTTAACTTTTGGCACGTGTCCTTAAAACGACTCAAATGTAATTTTTTTTTCGGGGGGGGGGGGGGCAAAATGAAACTTAATATAAAAATATGAATGTGTAGAAAATGTATAAACTTACTTTTATTACGTTTAAAGACATAAAAATGCAAATATATCATTTAAAAGTCGCTAATTCGAGTGATATTTTTGAAGAAAATGGCACGATGGCTAGAATGGTCAAAATCACAAAAACTGTACATTTTCTGTATTGGACGCATGTCTTCAAAAGTCATTTTTTTTTTTTTTATATATCCTAGAGTAATAAAACTTGAGGATTTAACTCAAAAGTTAAGAAAGTTTCTAAATCTGTGAAAAGAAGAATCGACTTTGAAACTTCGTGCATTATAAGGGCGCACACCACCAAATCAATGCGCCATTTGTGTAACCCTAATGAGTTCCGGTAAAAACAGAATAATTTTTGAGGTAGTTTGAGCCTCTCTGTGGATTTGTAATCAAAAAGAGAAGCATGTTATAGCTTAAATAAAAGATTAAGACCTATACATGAACTTGGATCGCCCAAAAAGTTGCAGAACGCAATTTTTAAATAAAGTAGGCCCGCGGATTGAAAAATGGCCAGAAACGGGTTTTCAGGGTATAGAAGGGGTCGAAAATGGTCATGGTGCTGTTTGAGCGCCCATATCTCGAAAATTAATCAGAAGACTACCCGTACATTGAAACATATATTAAAATTTCATCGATTTGCAATCGATTGGTAGTATTTTTATGGTCAATTTGTTGCCGAAAAGGTCTGAAATCGCGCAGAGAAAAGGCGTGTTTTCACGTGTGTTTCAATGGGACGCTGTATTGGTGGTGTGCGCCCTTATAAGGCATATTGGCCGGACTTAGGCCTGTCATAGAAATCGGGTCAAAAACAGGATAAATATGTGTAAAATTCCGATTTTATGGTCTGAATTAATTCTTAAGAAATCACTTAATGATTTTAAAGCTTTTTAAAGTGAAAGTAAGATTTAATTTTCTTAATTCGGATTGTTAAAGTTCATGAAAGTGACGAAAAAGTTAACAAATTCGGCTTTTAGAGAGTTTTGATTAATTTAATATCATGTTTAACTTTTGGCACGTGTCCTTAAAACGACTCAAATGTAATTTTTTTTCGGGGGGGGGCAAAATGAAACTTAATATAAAAATATGAATGTGTAGAAAATGTATAAACTTACTTTTATTACGTTTAAAGACATAAAAATGCAAATATATCATTTAAAAGTCGCTAATTCGAGTGATATTTTTGAAGAAAATGGCACGATGGCTAGAATGGTCAAAATCACAAAAACTGTACATTTTCTGTATTGGACGCATGTCTTCAAAAGTCATTTTTTTTTAATTTATATATCCTAGAGTAATAAAACTTGAGGATTTAACTCAAAAGTTAAGAAAGTTTCTAAATCTGTGAAAAGAAGAATCGACTTTGAAACTTCGTGCATTATAAGGGCGCACACCACCAAATCAATGCGCCATTTGTGTAACCCTAATGAGTTCCGGTAAAAACAGAATAATTTTTGAGGTAGTTTGAGCCTCTCTGTGGATTTGTAATCAAAAAGAGAAGCATGTTATAGCTTAAATAAAAGATTAAGACCTATACATGAACTTGGATCGCCCAAAAAGTTGCAGAACGCAATTTTTAAATAAAGTAGGCCCGCGGATTGAAAAATGGCCAGAAACGGGTTTTCAGGGTATAGAAGGGGTCGAAAATGGTCGTGGTGCTGTTTGAGCGCCCATATCTCGAAAATTAATCAGAAGACTACCCGTACATTGAAACATATATTAAAATTTCATCGATTTGCAATCGATTGGTAGTATTTTTATGGTCAATTTGTTGCCGAAAAGGTCTGAAATCGCGCAGAGAAAAGGCGTGTTTTCACGTGTGTTTCAATGGGACGCTGTATTGGTGGTGTGCGCCCTTATAAGGCATATTGGCCGGACTTAGGCCTGTCATAGAAATCGGGTCAAAAACAGGATAAATATGTGTAAAATTCCGATTTTATGGTCTGAATTAATTCTTAAGAAATCACTTAATGATTTTAAAGCTTTTTAAAGTGAAAGTAAGATTTAATTTTCTTAATTCGGATTGTTAAAGTTCATGAAAGTGACGAAAAAGTTAACAAATTCGGCTTTTAGAGAGTTTTGATTAATTTAATATCATGTTTAACTTTTGGCACGTGTCCTTAAAACGACTCAAATGTAATTTTTTTTTTTCGGGGGCAAAATGAAACTTAATATAAAAATATGAATGTGTAGAAAATGTATAAACTTACTTTTATTACGTTTAAAGACATAAAAATGCAAATATATCATTTAAAAGTCGCTAATTCGAGTGATATTTTTGAAGAAAATGGCACGATGGCTAGAATGGTCAAAATCACAAAAACTGTACATTTTCTGTATTGGACGCATGTCTTCAAAAGTCATTTTTTCCAAATTTATATATCCTAGAGTAATAAAACTTGAGGATTTAACTCAAAAGTTAAGAAAGTTTCTAAATCTGTGAAAAGAAGAATCGACTTTGAAACTTCGTGCATTATAAGGGCGCACACCACCAAATCAATGCGCCATTTGTGTAACCCTAATGAGTTCCGGTAAAAACAGAATAATTTTTGAGGTAGTTTGAGCCTCTCTGTGGATTTGTAATCAAAAAGACAAGCATGTTATAGCTTAAATAAAAGATTAAGACCTATACATGAACTTGGATCGCCCAAAAAGTTGCAGAACGCAATTTTTAAATAAAGTAGGCCCGCGGATTGAAAAATGGCCAGAAACGGGTTTTCAGGGTATAGAAGGGGTCGAAAATGGTCATGGTGCTGTTTGAGCGCCCATATCTCGAAAATTAATCAGAAGACTACCCGTACATTGAAACATATATTAAAATTTCATCGATTTGCAATCGATTGGTAGTATTTTTATGGTCAATTTGTTGCCGAAAAGGTCTGAAATCGCGCAGAGAAAAGGCGTGTTTTCACGTGTGTTTCAATGGGACGCTGTATTGGTGGTGTGCGCCCTTATAAGGCATATTGGCCGGACTTAGGCCTGTCATAGAAATCGGGTCAAAAACAGGATAAATATGTGTAAAATTCCGATTTTATGGTCTGAATTAATTCTTAAGAAATCACTTAATGATTTTAAAGCTTTTTAAAGTGAAAGTAAGATTTAATTTTCTTAATTCGGATTGTTAAAGTTCATGAAAGTGACGAAAAAGTTAACAAATTCGGCTTTTAGAGAGTTTTGATTAATTTAATATCATGTTTAACTTTTGGCACGTGTCCTTAAAACGACTCAAATGTAATTTTTTTTCGGGGGGGGGGGGCAAAATGAAACTTAATATAAAAATATGAATGTGTAGAAAATGTATAAACTTACTTTTATTACGTTTAAAGACATAAAAATGCAAATATATCATTTAAAAGTCGCTAATTCGAGTGATATTTTTGAAGAAAATGGCACGATGGCTAGAATGGTCAAAATCACAAAAACTGTACATTTTCTGTATTGGACGCATGTCTTCAAAAGTCATTTTTTTTTTTTTTATATATCCTAGAGTAATAAAACTTGAGGATTTAACTCAAAAGTTAAGAAAGTTTCTAAATCTGTGAAAAGAAGAATCGACTTTGAAACTTCGTGCATTATAAGGGCGCACACCACCAAATCAATGCGCCATTTGTGTAACCCTAATGAGTTCCGGTAAAAACAGAATAATTTTTGAGGTAGTTTGAGCCTCTCTGTGGATTTGTAATCAAAAAGAGAAGCATGTTATAGCTTAAATAAAAGCTTAAGACCTATACATGAACTTGGATCGCCCAAAAAGTTGCAGAACGCAATTTTTAAATAAAGTAGGCCCATGGATTGAAAAATGGCCAGAAACGGGTTTTCAGGGTATAGAAGGGGTCGAAAATGGTCATGGTGCTGTTTGAGCGCCCATATCTCGAAAATTAATCAGAAGACTACCCGTACATTGAAACATATATTAAAATTTCATCGATTTGCAATCGATTGGTAGTATTTTATGGTCAATTTGTTGCCGAAAAGGTCTGAAATCGCGCAGAGAAAAGGCGTGTTTTCACGTGTGTTTCAATGGGACGCTGTATTGGTGGTGTGCGCCCTTATAAGGCATATTGGCCGGACTTAGGCCTGTCATAGAAATCGGGTCAAAAACAGGATAAATATGTGTAAAATTCCGATTTTATGGTCTGAATTAATTCTTAAGAAATCACTTAATGATTTTAAAGCTTTTTAAAGTGAAAGTAAGATTTAATTTTCTTAATTCGGATTGTTAAAGTTCATGAAAGTGACGAAAAAGTTAACAAATTCGGCTTTTAGAGAGTTTTGATTAATTTAATATCATGTTTAACTTTTGGCACGTGTCCTTAAAACGACTCAAATGTAATTTTTTTTTGGGGGGGGCAAAATGAAACTTAATATAAAAATATGAATGTGTAGAAAATGTATAAACTTACTTTTATTACGTTTAAAGACATAAAAATGCAAATATATCATTTAAAAGTCGCTAATTCGAGTGATATTTTTGAAGAAAATGGCACGATGGCTAGAATGGTCAAAATCACAAAAACTGTACATTTTCTGTATTGGACGCATGTCTTCAAAAGTCATTTTTCCAAATTTATATATCCTAGAGTAATAAAACTTGAGGATTTAACTCAAAAGTTAAGAAAGTTTCTAAATCTGTGAAAAGAAGAATCGACTTTGAAACTTCGTGCATTATAAGGGCGCACACCACCAAATCAATGCGCCATTTGTGTAACCCTAATGAGTTCCGGTAAAAACAGAATAATTTTTGAGGTAGTTTGAGCCTCTCTGTGGATTTGTAATCAAAAAGAGAAGCATGTTATAGCTTAAATAAAAGATTAAGACCTATACATGAACTTGGATCGCCCAAAAAGTTGCAGAACGCAATTTTTAAATAAAGTAGGCCCGCGGATTGAAAAATGGCCAGAAACGGGTTTTCAGGGTATAGAAGGGGTCGAAAATGGTCATGGTGCTGTTTGAGCGCCCATATCTCGAAAATTAATCAGAAGACTACCCGTACATTGAAACATATATTAAAATTTCATCGATTTGCAATCGATTGGTAGTATTTTATGGTCAATTTGTTGCCGAAAAGGTCTGAAATCGCGCAGAGAAAAGGCGTGTTTTCACGTGTGTTTCAATGGGACGCTGTATTGGTGGTGTGCGCCCTTATAAGGCATATTGGCCGGACTTAGGCCGTCATAGAAATCGGGTCAAAAACAGGATAAATATGTGTAAAATTCCGATTTTATGGTCTGAATTAATTCTTAAGAAATCACTTAATGATTTTAAAGCTTTTTAAAGTGAAAGTAAGATTTAATTTTCTTAATTCGGATTGTTAAAGTTCATGAAAGTGACGAAAAAGTTAACAAATTCGGCTTTTAGAGAGTTTTGATTAATTTAATATCATGTTTAACTTTTGGCACGTGTCCTTAAAACGACTCAAATGTAATTTTTTTTTCGGGGGGCAAAATGAAACTTAATATAAAAATATGAATGTGTAGAAAATGTATAAACTTACTTTTATTACGTTTAAAGACATAAAAATGCAAATATATCATTTAAAAGTCGCTAATTCGAGTGATATTTTTGAAGAAAATGGCACGATGGCTAGAATGGTCAAAATCACAAAAACTGTACATTTTCTGTATTGGACGCATGTCTTCAAAAGTCATTTTTTTTTTTTTATATATCCTAGAGTAATAAAACTTGAGGATTTAACTCAAAAGTTAAGAAAGTTTCTAAATCTGTGAAAAGAAGAATCGACTTTGAAACTTCGTGCATTATAAGGGCGCACACCACCAAATCAATGCGCCATTTGTGTAACCCTAATGAGTTCCGGTAAAAACAGAATAATTTTTGAGGTAGTTTGAGCCTCTCTGTGGATTTGTAATCAAAAAGAGAAGCATGTTATAGCTTAAATAAAAGATTAAGACCTATACATGAACTTGGATCGCCCAAAAAGTTGCAGAACGCAATTTTTAAATAAAGTAGGCCCGCGGATTGAAAAATGGCCAGAAACGGGTTTTCAGGGTATAGAAGGGGTCGAAAATGGTCATGGTGCTGTTTGAGCGCCCATATCTCGAAAATTAATCAGAAGACTACCCGTACATTGAAACATATATTAAAATTTCATCGATTTGCAATCGATTGGTAGTATTTTATGGTCAATTTGTTGCCGAAAAGGTCTGAAATCGCGCAGAGAAAAGGCGTGTTTTCACGTGTGTTTCAATGGGACGCTGTATTGGTGGTGTGCGCCCTTATAAGGCATATTGGCCGGACTTAGGCCTGTCATAGAAATCGGGTCAAAAACAGGATAAATATGTGTAAAATTCCGATTTTATGGTCTGAATTAATTCTTAAGAAATCACTTAATGATTTTAAAGCTTTTTAAAGTGAAAGTAAGATTTAATTTTCTTAATTCGGATTGTTAAAGTTCATGAAAGTGACGAAAAAGTTAACAAATTCGGCTTTTAGAGAGTTTTGATTAATTTAATATCATGTTTAACTTTTGGCACGTGTCCTTAAAACGACTCAAATGTAATTTTTTTTCGGGGGGCAAAATGAAACTTAATATAAAAATATGAATGTGTAGAAAATGTATAAACTTACTTTTATTACGTTTAAAGACATAAAAATGCAAATATATCATTTAAAAGTCGCTAATTCGAGTGATATTTTTGAAGAAAATGGCACGATGGCTAGAATGGTCAAAATCACAAAAACTGTACATTTTCTGTATTGGACGCATGTCTTCAAAAGTCATTTTTTTTTTTTTTATATATCCTAGAGTAATAAAACTTGAGGATTTAACTCAAAAGTTAAGAAAGTTTCTAAATCTGTGAAAAGAAGAATCGACTTTGAAACTTCGTGCATTATAAGGGCGCACACCACCAAATCAATGCGCCATTTGTGTAACCCTAATGAGTTCCGGTAAAAACAGAATAATTTTTGAGGTAGTTTGAGCCTCTCTGTGGATTTGTAATCACAAAGAGAAGCATGTTATAGCTTAAATAAAAGATTAAGACCTATACATGAACTTGGATCGCCCAAAAAGTTGCAGAACGCAATTTTTAAATAAAGTAGGCCCGCGGATTGAAAAATGGCCAGAAACGGGTTTTCAGGGTATAGAAGGGGTCGAAAATGGTCATGGTGCTGTTTGAGCGCCCATATCTCGAAAATTAATCAGAAGACTACCCGTACATTGAAACATATATTAAAATTTCATCGATTTGCAATCGATTGGTAGTATTTTTATGGTCAATTTGTTGCCGAAAAGGTCTGAAATCGCGCAGAGAAAAGGCGTGTTTTCACGTGTGTTTCAATGGGACGCTGTATTGGTGGTGTGCGCCCTTATAAGGCATATTGGCCGGACTTAGGCCTGTCATAGAAATCGGGTCAAAAACAGGATAAATATGTGTAAAATTCCGATTTTATGGTCTGAATTAATTCTTAAGAAATCACTTAATGATTTTAAAGCTTTTTAAAGTGAAAGTAAGATTTAATTTTCTTAATTCGGATTGTTAAAGTTCATGAAAGTGACGAAAAAGTTAACAAATTCGGCTTTTAGAGAGTTTTGATTAATTTAATATCATGTTTAACTTTTGGCACGTGTCCTTAAAACGACTCAAATGTAATTTTTTTTCGGGGGGGGGGGCAAAATGAAACTTAATATAAAAATATGAATGTGTAGAAAATGTATAAACTTACTTTTATTACGTTTAAAGACATAAAAATGCAAATATATCATTTAAAAGTCGCTAATTCGAGTGATATTTTTGAAGAAAATGGCACGATGGCTAGAATGGTCAAAATCACAAAAACTGTACATTTTCTGTATTGGACGCATGTCTTCAAAAGTCATTTTTTTTTTTTTATATATCCTAGAGTAATAAAACTTGAGGATTTAACTCAAAAGTTAAGAAAGTTTCTAAATCTGTGAAAAGAAGAATCGACTTTGAAACTTCGTGCATTATAAGGGCGCACACCACCAAATCAATGCGCCATTTGTGTAACCCTAATGAGTTCCGGTAAAAACAGAATAATTTTTGAGGTAGTTTGAGCCTCTCTGTGGATTTGTAATCAAAAAGAGAAGCATGTTATAGCTTAAATAAAAGATTAAGACCTATACATGAACTTGGATCGCCCAAAAAGTTGCAGAACGCAATTTTTAAATAAAGTAGGCCCGCGGATTGAAAAATGGCCAGAAACGGGTTTTCAGGGTATAGAAGGGGTCGAAAATGGTCATGGTGCTGTTTGAGCGCCCATATCTCGAAAATTAATCAGAAGACTACCCGTACATTGAAACATATATTAAAATTTCATCGATTTGCAATCGATTGGTAGTATTTTTATGGTCAATTTGTTGCCGAAAAGGTCTGAAATCGCGCAGAGAAAAGGCGTGTTTTCACGTGTGTTTCAATGGGACGCTGTATTGGTGGTGTGCGCCCTTATAAGGCATATTGGCCGGACTTAGGCCTGTCATAGAAATCGGGTCAAAAACAGGATAAATATGTGTAAAATTCCGATTTTATGGTCTGAATTAATTCTTAAGAAATCACTTAATGATTTTAAAGCTTTTTAAAGTGAAAGTAAGATTTAATTTTCTTAATTCGGATTGTTAAAGTTCATGAAAGTGACGAAAAAGTTAACAAATTCGGCTTTTAGAGAGTTTTGATTAATTTAATATCATGTTTAACTTTTGGCACGTGTCCTTAAAACGACTCAAATGTAATTTTTTTTCGGGGGGGGGGCAAAATGAAACTTAATATAAAAATATGAATGTGTAGAAAATGTATAAACTTACTTTTATTACGTTTAAAGACATAAAAATGCAAATATATCATTTAAAAGTCGCTAATTCGAGTGATATTTTTGAAGAAAATGGCACGATGGCTAGAATGGTCAAAATCACAAAAACTGTACATTTTCTGTATTGGACGCATGTCTTCAAAAGTCATTTTTTTTTTTTTATATATCCTAGAGTAATAAAACTTGAGGATTTAACTCAAAAGTTAAGAAAGTTTCTAAATCTGTGAAAAGAAGAATCGACTTTGAAACTTCGTGCATTATAAGGGCGCACACCACCAAATCAATGCGCCATTTGTGTAACCCTAATGAGTTCCGGTAAAAACAGAATAATTTTTGAGGTAGTTTGAGCCTCTCTGTGGATTTGTAATCAAAAAGAGAAGCATGTTATAGCTTAAATAAAAGATTAAGACCTATACATGAACTTGGATCGCCCAAAAAGTTGCAGAACGCAATTTTTAAATAAAGTAGGCCCGCGGATTGAAAAATGGCCAGAAACGGGTTTTCAGGGTATAGAAGGGGTCGAAAATGGTCATGGTGCTGTTTGAGCGCCCATATCTCGAAAATTAATCAGAAGACTACCCGTACATTGAAACATATATTAAAATTTCATCGATTTGCAATCGATTGGTAGTATTTTTATGGTCAATTTGTTGCCGAAAAGGTCTGAAATCGCGCAGAGAAAAGGCGTGTTTTCACGTGTGTTTCAATGGGACGCTGTATTGGTGGTGTGCGCCCTTATAAGGCATATTGGCCGGACTTAGGCCTGTCATAGAAATCGGGTCAAAAACAGGATAAATATGTGTAAAATTCCGATTTTATGGTCTGAATTAATTCTTAAGAAATCACTTAATGATTTTAAAGCTTTTTAAAGTGAAAGTAAGATTTAATTTTCTTAATTCGGATTGTTAAAGTTCATGAAAGTGACGAAAAAGTTAACAAATTCGGCTTTTAGAGAGTTTTGATTAATTTAATATCATGTTTAACTTTTGGCACGTGTCCTTAAAACGACTCAAATGTAATTTTTTTTTTTTTTTTTGGGGGGCAAAATGAAACTTAATATAAAAATATGAATGTGTAGAAAATGTATAAACTTACTTTTATTACGTTTAAAGACATAAAAATGCAAATATATCATTTAAAAGTCGCTAATTCGAGTGATATTTTTTGAAGAAAATGGCACGATGGCTAGAATGGTCAAAATCACAAAAACTGTACATTTTCTGTATTGGACGCATGTCTTCAAAAGTCATTTTTTTTTTTTTATATATCCTAGAGTAATAAAACTTGAGGATTTAACTCAAAAGTTAAGAAAGTTTCTAAATCTGTGAAAAGAAGAATCGACTTTGAAACTTCGTGCATTATAAGGGCGCACACCACCAAATCAATGCGCCATTTGTGTAACCCTAATGAGTTCCGGTAAAAACAGAATAATTTTTGAGGTAGTTTGAGCCTCTCTGTGGATTTGTAATCAAAAAGAGAAGCATGTTATAGCTTAAATAAAAGATTAAGACCTATACATGAACTTGGATCGCCCAAAAAGTTGCAGAACGCAATTTTTAAATAAAGTAGGCCTGCGGAAAAAAAAATGGCCAGAAACGGGTTTTCAGGGTATAGAAGGGGTCGAAAATGGTCATGGTGCTGTTTGAGCGCCCATATCTCGAAAATTAATCAGAAGACTACCCGTACATTGAAACATATATTAAAATTTCATCGATTTGCAATCGATTGGTAGTATTTTATGGTCAATTTGTTGCCGAAAAGGTCTGAAATCGCGCAGAGAAAAGGCGTGTTTTCACGTGTGTTTCAATGGGACGCTGTATTGGTGGTGTGCGCCCTTATAAGGCATATTGGCCGGACTTAGGCCTGTCATAGAAATCGGGTCAAAAACAGGATAAATATGTAAATTCCGATTTTATGGTCTGAATTAATTCTTAAGAAATCACTTAATGATTTTAAAGCTTTTTAAAGTGAAAGTAAGATTTAATTTTCTTAATTCGGATTGTTAAAGTTCATGAAAGTGACGAAAAAGTTAACAAATTCGGCTTTTAGAGAGTTTTGATTAATTTAATATCATGTTTAACTTTTGGCACGTGTCCTTAAAACGACTCAAATGTAATTTTTTTTCGGGGGGGGGCAAAATGAAACTTAATATAAAAATATGAATGTGTAGAAAATGTATAAACTTACTTTTATTACGTTTAAAGACATAAAAATGCAAATATATCATTTAAAAGTCGCTAATTCGAGTGATATTTTTGAAGAAAATGGCACGATGGCTAGAATAGTCAAAATCACAAAAACTGTACATTTTCTGTATTGGACGCATGTCTTCAAAAGTCATTTTTTCCAAATTTATATATCCTAGAGTAATAAAACTTGAGGATTTAACTCAAAAGTTAAGAAAGTTTCTAAATCTGTGAAAAGAAGAATCGACTTTGAAACTTCGTGCATTATAAGGGCGCACACCACCAAATCAATGCGCCATTTGTGTAACCCTAATGAGTTCCGGTAAAAACAGAATAATTTTTGAGGTAGTTTGAGCCTCTCTGTGGATTTGTAATCAAAAAGAGAAGCATGTTATAGCTTAAATAAAAGATTAAGACCTATACATGAACTTGGATCGCCCAAAAAGTTGCAGAACGCAATTTTTAAATAAAGTAGGCCCGCGTATTGAAAAATGGCCAGAAACGGGTTTTCAGGGTATAGAAGGGGTCGAAAATGGTCATGGTGCTGTTTGAGCGCCCATATCTCGAAAATTAATCAGAAGACTACCCGTACATTGAAACATATATTAAAATTTCATCGATTTGCAATCGATTGGTAGTATTTTTATGGTCAATTTGTTGCCGAAAAGGTCTGAAATCGCGCAGAGAAAAGGCGTGTTTTCACGTGTGTTTCAATGGGACGCTGTATTGGTGGTGTGCGCCCTTATAAGGCATATTGGCCGGACTTAGGCCTGTCATAGAAATCGGGTCAAAAACAGGATAAATATGTGTAAAATTCCGATTTTATGGTCTGAATTAATTCTTAAGAAATCACTTAATGATTTTAAAGCTTTTTAAAGTGAAAGTAAGATTTAATTTTCTTAATTCGGATTGTTAAAGTTCATGAAAGTGACGAAAAAGTTAACAAATTCGGCTTTTAGAGAGTTTTGATTAATTTAATATCATGTTTAACTTTTGGCACGTGTCCTTAAAACGACTCAAATGTAATTTTTTTTCGGGGGGGGGGCAAAATGAAACTTAATATAAAAATATGAATGTGTAGAAAATGTATAAACTTACTTTTATTACGTTTAAAGACATAAAAATGCAAATATATCATTTAAAAGTCGCTAATTCGAGTGATATTTTTGAAGAAAATGGCACGATGGCTAGAATAGTCAAAATCACAAAAACTGTACATTTTCTGTATTGGACGCATGTCTTCAAAAGTCATTTTTTTTTTTTTATATATCCTAGAGTAATAAAACTTGAGGATTTAACTCAAAAGTTAAGAAAGTTTCTAAATCTGTGAAAAGAAGAATCGACTTTGAAACTTCGTGCATTATAAGGGCGCACACCACCAAATCAATGCGCCATTTGTGTAACCCTAATGAGTTCCGGTAAAAACAGAATAATTTTTGAGGTAGTTTGAGCCTCTCTGTGGATTTGTAATCAAAAAGAGAAGCATGTTATAGCTTAAATAAAAGATTAAGACCTATACATGAACTTGGATCGCCCAAAAAGTTGCAGAACGCAATTTTTAAATAAAGTAGGCCCGCGGATTGAAAAATGGCCAGAAACGGGTTTTCAGGGTATAGAAGGGGTCGAAAATGGTCATGGTGCTGTTTGAGCGCCCATATCTCGAAAATTAATCAGAAGACTACCCGTACATTGAAACATATATTAAAATTTCATCGATTTGCGATTGGTAGTATTTTTATGGTCAATTTGTTGCCGAAAAGGTCTGAAATCGCGCAGAGAAAAGGCGTGTTTTCACGTGTGTTTCAATGGGACGCTGTATTGGTGGTGTGCGCCCTTATAAGGCATATTGGCCGGACTTAGGCCTGTCATAGAAATCAGGTCAAAAACAGGATAAATATGTGTAAAATTCCGATTTTATGGTCTGAATTAATTCTTAAGAAATCACTTAATGATTTTAAAGCTTTTTAAAGTGAAAGTAAGATTTAATTTTCTTAATTCGGATTGTTAAAGTTCATGAAAGTGACGAAAAAGTTAACAAATTCGGCTTTTAGAGAGTTTTGATTAATTTAATATCATGTTTAACTTTTGGCACGTGTCCTTAAAACGACTCAAATGTAATTTTTTTTTTTTTGGGGGGCAAAATGAAACTTAATATAAAAATATGAATGTGTAGAAAATGTATAAACTTACTTTTATTACGTTTAAAGACATAAAAATGCAAATATATCATTTAAAAGTCGCTAATTCAGTGATATTTTTGAAGAAAATGGCACGATGGCTAGAATAGTCAAAATCACAAAAACTGTACATTTTCTGTATTGGACGCATGTCTTCAAAAGTCATTTTTTTTTTTTTTATATATCCTAGAGTAATAAAACTTGAGGATTTAACTCAAAAGTTAAGAAAGTTTCTAAATCTGTGAAAAGAAGAATCGACTTTGAAACTTCGTGCATTATAAGGGCGCACACCACCAAATCAATGCGCCATTTGTGTAACCCTAATGAGTTCCGGTAAAAACAGAATAATTTTTGAGGTAGTTTGAGCCTCTCTGTGGATTTGTAATCAAAAAGAGAAGCATGTTATAGCTTAAATAAAAGATTAAGACCTATACATGAACTTGGATCGCCCAAAAAGTTGCAGAACGCAATTTTTAAATAAAGTAGGCCCGCAAATTGAAAAATGGCCAGAAACGGGTTTTCAGGGTATAGAAGGGGTCGAAAATGGTCATGGTGCTGTTTGAGCGCCCATATCTCGAAAATTAATCAGAAGACTACCCGTACATTGAAACATATATTAAAATTTCATCGATTTGCAATCGATTGGTAGTATTTTATGGTCAATTTGTTGCCGAAAAGGTCTGAAATCGCGCAGAGAAAAGGCGTGTTTTCACGTGTGTTTCAATGGGACGCTGTATTGGTGGTGTGCGCCCTTATAAGGCATATTGGCCGGACTTAGGCCTGTCATAGAAATCGGGTCAAAAACAGGATAAATATGTGTAAAATTCCGATTTTATGGTCTGAATTAATTCTTAAGAAATCACTTAATGATTTTAAAGCTTTTTAAAGTGAAAGTAAGATTTAATTTTCTTAATTCGGATTGTTAAAGTTCATGAAAGTGACGAAAAAGTTAACAAATTCGGCTTTTAGAGAGTTTTGATTAATTTAATATCATGTTTAACTTTTGGCACGTGTCCTTAAAACGACTCAAATGTAATTTTTTTTCGGGGGGGGGCAAAATGAAACTTAATATAAAAATATGAATGTGTAGAAAATGTATAAACTTACTTTTATTACGTTTAAAGACATAAAAATGCAAATATATCATTTAAAAGTCGCTAATTCAGTGATATAACTGAAGAAAATGGCACGATGTCTAGAATGGAAAAAATCACAAAAACTGTACATTTTCTGTATTGGACGCATGTCTTCAAAAGTCATTTTTTTTTTTTTATATATCCTAGAGTAATAAAACTTGAGGATTTAACTCAAAAGTTAAGAAAGTTTCTAAATCTGTGAAAAGAAGAATCGACTTTGAAACTTCGTGCATTATAAGGGCGCACACCACCAAATCAATGCGCCATTTGTGTAACCCTAATGAGTTCCGTAAAAACAGAATAATTTTTGAGGTAGTTTGAGCCTCTCTGTGGATTTGTAATCAAAAGAAGAAGCATGTTATAGCTTAAATAAAAGATTAAGACCTATACATGAACTTGGATCGCTTAAAAAAGTGCAGAACGCAATTTTTAAATAAAGTAGGCCCATATTGAAAAATGGCCAGAAACGGGTTTTCAGGGTATAGAAGGGGTCGAAAATGGTCATGGTGCTGTTTGAGCGCCCATATCTCGAAAATTAATCAGAAGACTACCCGTACATTGAAACATATATTAAAATTTCATCGATTTGCAATCGATTGGTAGTATTTTATGGTCAATTTGTTGCCGAAAAGGTCTGAAATCGCGCAGAGAAAAGGCGTGTTTTCACGTGTGTTTCAATGGGACGCTGTATTGGTGGTGTGCGCCCTTATAAGGCATATTGGCCGGACTTAGGCCTGTCATAGAAATCGGGTCAAAAACAGGATAAATATGTGTAAAATTCCGATTTTATGGTCTGAATTAATTCTTAAGAAATCACTTAATGATTTTAAAGCTTTTTAAAGTGAAAGTAAGATTTAATTTTCTTAATTCGGATTGTTAAAGTTCATGAAAGTGACGAAAAAGTTAACAAATTCGGCTTTTAGAGAGTTTTGATTAATTTAATATCATGTTTAACTTTTGGCACGTGTCCTTAAAACGACTCAAATGTAATTTTTTTTCGGGGGGGGGGCAAAATGAAACTTAATATAAAAATATGAATGTGTAGAAAATGTATAAACTTACTTTTATTACGTTTAAAGACATAAAAATGCAAATATATCATTTAAAAGTCGCTAATTCGAGTGATATTTTTGAAGAAAATGGCACGATGGCTAGAATAGTCTAAAAAAAAAAAACTGTACATTTTCTGTATTGGACGCATGTCTTCAAAAGTCATTTTTTTTTTTTTTATATATCCTAGAGTAATAAAACTTGAGGATTTAACTCAAAAGTTAAGAAAGTTTCTAAATCTGTGAAAAGAAGAATCGACTTTGAAACTTCGTGCATTATAAGGGCGCACACCACCAAATCAATGCGCCATTTGTGTAACCCTAATGAGTTCCGTAAAAACAGAATAATTTTTGAGGTTTTGAGCCTCTCTGTGGATTTGTAATCAAAAGAAAGCATGTTATAAGCTTAAATAAAAGATTAAGACCTATACATGAACTTGGATCGCTTAAAAAGTTGCAGAACGCAATTTTTAAATAAAGTAGGCCAGCAAATTGAAAAATGGCCAGAAACGGGTTTTCAGGGTATAGAAGGGGTCGAAAATGGTCATGGTGCTGTTTGAGCGCCCATATCTCGAAAATTAATCAGAAGACTACCCGTACATTGAAACATATATTAAAATTTCATCGATTTGCAATCGATTGGTAGTATTTTTATGGTCAATTTGTTGCCGAAAAGGTCTGAAATCGCGCAGAGAAAAGGCGTGTTTTCACGTGTGTTTCAATGGGACGCTGTATTGGTGGTGTGCGCCCTTATAAGGCATATTGGCCGGACTTAGGCCTGTCATAGAAATCGGGTCAAAAACAGGATAAATATGTGTAAAATTCCGATTTTATGGTCTGAATTAATTCTTAAGAAATCACTTAAAGATTAAGATTTAATTTTCTTAATTCGGATTGTTAAAGTTCATGAAAGTGACGAAAAAGTTAACAAATTCGGCTTTTAGAGAGTTTTGATTAATTTAATATCATGTTTAACTTTTGGCACGTGTCCTTAAAACGACTCAAATGTAATTTTTTTTTCGGGGGGGCAAAATGAAACTTAATATAAAAATATGAATGTGTAGAAAATGTATAAACTTACTTTTATTACGTTTAAAGACATAAAAATGCAAATATATCATTTAAAAGTCGCTAATTCAAGTGATATTTTTGAAGAAAATGGCACGATGGCTAGAATAGTCAAAATCACAAAAACTGTACATTTTCTGTATTGGACGCATGTCTTCAAAAGTCATTTTTTTTTTTTTATATATCCTAGAGTAATAAAACTTGAGGATTTAACTCAAAAGTTAAGAAAGTTTCTAAATCTGTGAAAAGAAGAATCGACTTTGAAACTTCGTGCATTATAAGGGCGCACACCACCAAATCAATGCGCCATTTGTGTAACCCTAATGAGTTCCGGTAAAAACAGAATAATTTTTGAGGTAGTTTGAGCCTCTCTGTGGATTTGTAATCAAAAAGAGAAGCATGTTATAGCTTAAATAAAAGATTAAGACCTATACATGAACTTGGATCGCCCAAAAAGTTGCAGAACGCAATTTTTAAATAAAGTAGGCCCGCGGATTGAAAAATGGCCAGAAACGGGTTTTCAGGGTATAGAAGGGGTCGAAAATGGTCATGGTGCTGTTTGAGCGCCCATATCTCGAAAATTAATCAGAAGACTACCCGTACATTGAAACATATATTAAAATTTCATCGATTTGCAATCGATTGGTAGTATTTTATGGTCAATTTGTTGCCGAAAAGGTCTGAAATCGCGCAGAGAAAAGGCGTGTTTTCACGTGTGTTTCAATGGGACGCTGTATTGGTGGTGTGCGCCCTTATAAGGCATATTGGCCGGACTTAGGCCTGTCATAGAAATCAGGTCAAAAACAGGATAAATATGTGTAAAATTCCGATTTTATGGTCTGAATTAATTCTTAAGAAATCACTTAATGATTTTAAAGCTTTTTAAAGTGAAAGTAAGATTTAATTTTCTTAATTCGGATTGTTAAAGTTCATGAAAGTGACGAAAAAAGTTAACAAATTCGGCTTTTAGAGAGTTTTGATTAATTTAATATCATGTTTAACTTTTGGCACGTGTCCTTAAAACGACTCAAATGTAATTTTTTTTCGGGGGGGGGGGGGCAAAATGAAACTTAATATAAAAATATGAATGTGTAGAAAATGTATAAACTTACTTTTATTACGTTTAAAGACATAAAAATGCAAATATATCATTTAAAAGTCGCTAATTTGAGTGATATTTTTGAAGAAAATGGCACGATGGCTAGAATGGTCAAAATCACAAAAACTGTACATTTTCTGTATTGGACGCATGTCTTCAAAAGTCATTTTTTTTTTTTTTTTATATCCTAGAGTAATAAAACTTGAGGATTTAACTCAAAAGTTAAGAAAGTTTCTAAATCTGTGAAAAGAAGAATCGACTTTGAAACTTCGTGCATTATAAGGGCGCACACCACCAAATCAATGCGCCATTTGTGTAACCCTAATGAGTTCCGGTAAAAACAGAATAATTTTTGAGGTAGTTTGAGCCTCTCTGTGGATTTGTAATCAAAAGAAAGCATGTTATAGCTTAAATAAAAGATTAAGACCTATACATGAACTTGGATCGCCCAAAAAGTTGCAGAACGCAATTTTTAAATAAAGTAGGCCCGCAATTGAAAAATGGCCAGAAACGGGTTTTCAGGGTATAGAAGGGGTCGAAAATGGTCATGGTGCTGTTTGAGCGCCCATATCTCGAAAATTAATCAGAAGACTACCCGTACATTGAAACATATATTAAAATTTCATCGATTTGCAATCGATTGGTAGTATTTTATGGTCAATTTGTTGCCGAAAAGGTCTGAAATCGCGCAGAGAAAAGGCGTGTTTTCACGTGTGTTTCAATGGGACGCTGTATTGGTGGTGTGCGCCCTTATAAGGCATATTGGCCGGACTTAGGCCTGTCATAGAAATCGGGTCAAAAACAGGATAAATATGTGTAAAATTCCGATTTTATGGTCTGAATTAATTCTTAAGAAATCACTTAATGATTTTAAAGCTTTTTAAAGTGAAAGTAAGATTTAATTTTCTTAATTCGGATTGTTAAAGTTCATGAAAGTGACGAAAAAGTTAACAAATTCGGCTTTTAGAGAGTTTTGATTAATTTAATATCATGTTTAACTTTTGGCACGTGTCCTTAAAACGACTCAAATGTAATTTTTTTTCGGGGGGGGGGCAAAATGAAACTTAATATAAAAATATGAATGTGTAGAAAATGTATAAACTTACTTTTATTACGTTTAAAGACATAAAAATGCAAATATATCATTTAAAAGTCGCTAATTCGAGTGATATTTTTGAAGAAAATGGCACGATGGCTAGAATGATCAAAATCACAAAAACTGTACATTTTCTGTATTGGACGCATGTCTTCAAAAGTCATTTTTTTTTTATTTTATATATCCTAGAGTAATAAAACTTGAGGATTTAACTCAAAAGTTAAGAAAGTTTCTAAATCTGTGAAAAGAAGAATCGACTTTGAAACTTCGTGCATTATAAGGGCGCACACCACCAAATCAATGCGCCATTTGTGTAACCCTAATGAGTTCCGGTAAAAACAGAATAATTTTTGAGGTAGTTTGAGCCTCTCTGTGGATTTGTAATCAAAAAGAAAGCATGTTATAGCTTAAATAAAAGATTAAGACCTATACATGAACTTGGATCGCTTAAAAAGTTGCAGAACGCAATTTTTAAATAAAGTAGACCCGCGGGTTGAAAAATGGCCAGAAACGGGTTTTCAGGGTATAGAAGGGGTCGAAAATGGTCATGGTGCTGTTTGAGCGCCCATATCTCGAAAATTAATCAGAACTACCCGTACATTGAAACATATATTAAAATTTCATCGATTTGCAATCGATTGGTAGTATTTTATGGTCAATTTGTTGCCGAAAAGGTCTGAAATCGCGCAGAGAAAAGGCGTGTTTTCACGTGTGTTTCAATGGGACGCTGTATTGGTGGTGTGCGCCCTTATAAGGCATATTGGCCGGACTTAGGCCTGTCATAGAAATCGGGTCAAAAACAGGATAAATATGTGTAAAATTCCGATTTTATGGTCTGAATTAATTCTTAAGAAATCACTTAATGATTTTAAAGCTTTTTAAAGTGAAAGTAAGATTTAATTTTCTTAATTCGGATTGTTAAAGTTCATGAAAGTGACGAAAAAGTTAACAAATTCGGCTTTTAGAGAGTTTTGATTAATTTAATATCATGTTTAACTTTTGGCACGTGTCCTTAAAACGACTCAAATGTAATTTTTTTTCGGGGGGGGGGGCAAAATGAAACTTAATATAAAAATATGAATGTGTAGAAAATGTATAAACTTACTTTTATTACGTTTAAAGACATAAAAATGCAAATATATCATTTAAAAGTCGCTAATTCGAGTGATATTTTTTGAAGAAAATGGCACGATGGCTAGAATAGTCAAAATCACAAAAACTGTACATTTTCTGTATTGGACGCATGTCTTCAAAAGTCATTTTTCCAAATTTATATATCCTAGAGTAATAAAACTTGAGGATTTAACTCAAAAGTTAAGAAAGTTTCTAAATCTGTGAAAAGAAGAATCGACTTTGAAACTTCGTGCATTATAAGGGCGCACACCACCAAATCAATGCGCCATTTGTGTAACCCTAATGAGTTCCGGTAAAAACAGAATAATTTTTGAGGTAGTTTGAGCCTCTCTGTGGATTTGTAATCAAAAGAAAGCATGTTATAGCTTAAATAAAAGATTAAGACCTATACATGAACTTGGATCGCTTAAAAAGTTGCAGAACGCAATTTTTAAATAAAGTAGGCCCATATTGAAAAATGGCCAGAAACGGGTTTTCAGGGTATAGAAGGGGTCGAAAATGGTCATGGTGCTGTTTGAGCGCCCATATCTCGAAAATTAATCAGAAGACTACCCGTACATTGAAACATATATTAAAATTTCATCGATTTGCAATCGATTGGTAGTATTTTATGGTCAATTTGTTGCCGAAAAGGTCTGAAATCGCGCAGAGAAAAGGCGTGTTTTCACGTGTGTTTCAATGGGACGCTGTATTGGTGGTGTGCGCCCTTATAAGGCATATTGGCCGGACTTAGGCCTGTCATAGAAATCGGGTCAAAAACAGGATAAATATGTGTAAAATTCCGATTTTATGGTCTGAATTAATTCTTAAGAAATCACTTAATGATTTTAAAGCTTTTTAAAGTGAAAGTAAGATTTAATTTTCTTAATTCGGATTGTTAAAGTTCATGAAAGTGACGAAAAAGTTAACAAATTCGGCTTTTAGAGAGTTTTGATTAATTTAATATCATGTTTAACTTTGGCACGTGTCCTTAAAACGACTCAAATGTAATTTTTTTTCGGGGGGGGGGCAAAATGAAACTTAATATAAAAATATGAATGTGTAGAAAATGTATAAACTTACTTTTATTACGTTTAAAGACATAAAAATGCAAATATATCATTTAAAAGTCGCTAATTCGAGTGATATTTTTTGAAGAAAATGGCACGATGGCTAGAATAGTAAAAATCACAAAAACTGTACATTTTCTGTATTGGACGCATGTCTTCAAAAGTCATTTTTTTTTTTTTATATATCCTAGAGTAATAAAACTTGAGGATTTAACTCAAAAGTTAAGAAAGTTTCTAAATCTGTGAAAAGAAGAATCGACTTTGAAACTTCGTGCATTATAAGGGCGCACACCACCAAATCAATGCGCCATTTGTGTAACCCTAATGAGTTCCGGTAAAAACAGAATAATTTTTGAGGTAGTTTGAGCCTCTCTGTGGATTTGTAATCAAAAGAGAAGCATGTTATAGCTTAAATAAAAGATTAAGACCTATACATGAACTTGGATCGCCCAAAAAGTTGCAGAACGCAATTTTTAAATAAAGTAGGCCCATAGGATTGAAAAATGGCCAGAAACGGGTTTTCAGGGTATAGAAGGGGTCGAAAATGGTCATGGTGCTGTTTGAGCGCCCATATCTCGAAAATTAATCAGAAGACTACCCGTACATTGAAACATATATTAAAATTTCATCGATTTGCAATCGATTGGTAGTATTTTATGGTCAATTTGTTGCCGAAAAGGTCTGAAATCGCGCAGAGAAAAGGCGTGTTTTCACGTGTGTTTCAATGGGACGCTGTATTGGTGGTGTGCGCCCTTATAAGGCATATTGGCCGGACTTAGGCCTGTCATAGAAATCGGGTCAAAAACAGGATAAATATGTGTAAAATTCCGATTTTATGGTCTGAATTAATTCTTAAGAAATCACTTAATGATTTTAAAGCTTTTTAAAGTGAAAGTAAGATTTAATTTTCTTAAATCGGATTGTTAAAGTTCATGAAAGTGACGAAAAAGTTAACAAATTCGGCTTTTAGAGAGTTTTGATTAATTTAATATCATGTTTAACTTTTGGCACGTGTCCTTAAAACGACTCAAATGTAATTTTTTTTCGGGGGGGGGGCAAAATGAAACTTAATATAAAAATATGAATGTGTAGAAAATGTATAAACTTACTTTTATTACGTTTAAAGACATAAAAATGCAAATATATCATTTAAAAGTCGCTAATTCGAGTGATATTTTTGAAGAAAATGGCACGATGGCTAGAATAGTCAAAATCACAAAAACTGTACATTTTCTGTATTGGACGCATGTCTTCAAAAGTCATTTTTTTTTTTTTTTTATATCCTAGAGTAATAAAACTTGAGGATTTAACTCAAAAGTTAAGAAAGTTTCTAAATCTGTGAAAAGAAGAATCGACTTTGAAACTTCGTGCATTATAAGGGCGCACACCACCAAATCAATGCGCCATTTGTGTAACCCTAATGAGTTCCGGTAAAAACAGAATAATTTTTGAGGTAGTTTGAGCCTCTCTGTGGATTTGTAATCAAAAGAGAAGCATGTTATAGCTTAAATAAAAGATTAAGACCTATACATGAACTTGGATCGCCCAAAAAGTTGCAGAACGCAATTTTTAAATAAAGTAGGCCCGCGGTTGAAAAATGGCCAGAAACGGGTTTTCAGGGTATAGAAGGGGTCGAAAATGGTCATGGTGCTGTTTGAGCGCCCATATCTCGAAAATTAATCAGAAGACTACCCGTACATTGAAACATATATTAAAATTTCATCGATTTGCAATCGATTGGTAGTATTTTATGGTCAATTTGTTGCCGAAAAGGTCTGAAATCGCGCAGAGAAAAGGCGTGTTTTCACGTGTGTTTCAATGGGACGCTGTATTGGTGGTGTGCGCCCTTATAAGGCATATTGGCCGGACTTAGGCCTGTCATAGAAATCGGGTCAAAAACAGGATAAATATGTGTAAAATTCCGATTTTATGGTCTGAATTAATTCTTAAGAAATCACTTAATGATTTTAAAGCTTTTTAAAGTGAAAGTAAGATTTAATTTTCTTAATTCGGATTGTTAAAGTTCATGAAAGTGACGAAAAAGTTAACAAATTCGGCTTTTAGAGAGTTTTGATTAATTTAATATCATGTTTAACTTTTGGCACGTGTCCTTAAAACGACTCAAATGTAATTTTTTTTCGGGGGGGGGGGGCAAAATGAAACTTAATATAAAAATATGAATGTGTAGAAAATGTATAAACTTACTTTTATTACGTTTAAAGACATAAAAATGCAAATATATCATTTAAAAGTCGCTAATTCGAGTGATATTTTTGAAGAAAATGGCACGATGGCTAGAATGGTCAAAATCACAAAAACTGTACATTTTCTGTATTGGACGCATGTCTTCAAAAGTCATTTTTTTTTAATTTATATATCCTAGAGTAATAAAACTTGAGGATTTAACTCAAAAGTTAAGAAAGTTTCTAAATCTGTGAAAAGAAGAATCGACTTTGAAACTTCGTGCATTATAAGGGCGCACACCACCAAATCAATGCGCCATTTGTGTAACCCTAATGAGTTCCGGTAAAAACAGAATAATTTTTGAGGTAGTTTGAGCCTCTCTGTGGATTTGTAATCAAAAGAGAAGCATGTTATAGCTTAAATAAAAGATTAAGACCTATACATGAACTTGGATCGCCCAAAAAGTTGCAGAACGCAATTTTTAAATAAAGTAGGCCCGCGGATTGAAAAATGGCCAGAAACGGGTTTTCAGGGTATAGAAGGGGTCGAAAATGGTCATGGTGCTGTTTGAGCGCCCATATCTCGAAAATTAATCAGAAGACTACCCGTACATTGAAACATATATTAAAATTTCATCGATTTGCAATCGATTGGTAGTATTTTATGGTCAATTTGTTGCCGAAAAGGTCTGAAATCGCGCAGAGAAAAGGCGTGTTTTCACGTGTGTTTCAATGGGACGCTGTATTGGTGGTGTGCGCCCTTATAAGGCATATTGGCCGGACTTAGGCCTGTCATAGAAATCGGGTCAAAAACAGGATAAATATGTGTAAAATTCCGATTTTATGGTCTGAATTAATTCTTAAGAAATCACTTAATGATTTTAAAGCTTTTTAAAGTGAAAGTAAGATTTAATTTTCTTAATTCGGATTGTTAAAGTTCATGAAAGTGACGAAAAAGTTAACAAATTCGGCTTTTAGAGAGTTTTGATTAATTTAATATCATGTTTAACTTTTGGCACGTGTCCTTAAAACGACTCAAATGTAATTTTTTTTTTGGGGGGCAAAATGAAACTTAATATAAAAATATGAATGTGTAGAAAATGTATAAACTTACTTTTATTACGTTTAAAGACATAAAAATGCAAATATATCATTTAAAAGTCGCTAATTCGAGTGATATTTTTGAAGAAAATGGCACGATGGCTAGAATGGTCAAAATCACAAAAACTGTACATTTTCTGTATTGGACGCATGTCTTCAAAAGTCATTTTTTTTAATTTATATATCCTAGAGTAATAAAACTTGAGGATTTAACTCAAAAGTTAAGAAAGTTTCTAAATCTGTGAAAAGAAGAATCGACTTTGAAACTTCGTGCATTATAAGGGCGCACACCACCAAATCAATGCGCCATTTGTGTAACCCTAATGAGTTCCGGTAAAAACAGAATAATTTTTGAGGTAGTTTGAGCCTCTCTGTGGATTTGTAATCAACAAGAGAAGCATGTTATAGCTTAAATAAAAGATTAAGACCTATACATGAACTTGGATCGCCCAAAAAGTTGCAGAACGCAATTTTTAAATAAAGTAGGCCCGCGGTTGAAAAATGGCCAGAAACGGGTTTTCAGGGTATAGAAGGGGTCGAAAATGGTCATGGTGCTGTTTGAGCGCCCATATCTCGAAAATTAATCAGAAGACTACCCGTACATTGAAACATATATTAAAATTTCATCGATTTGCAATCGATTGGTAGTATTTTATGGTCAATTTGTTGCCGAAAAGGTCTGAAATCGCGCAGAGAAAAGGCGTGTTTTCACGTGTGTTTCAATGGGACGCTGTATTGGTGGTGTGCGCCCTTATAAGGCATATTGGCCGGACTTAGGCCTGTCATAGAAATCGGGTCAAAAACAGGATAAATATGTGTAAAATTCCGATTTTATGGTCTGAATTAATTCTTAAGAAATCACTTAATGATTTTAAAGCTTTTTAAAGTGAAAGTAAGATTTAATTTTCTTAATTCGGATTGTTAAAGTTCATGAAAGTGACGAAAAAGTTAACAAATTCGGCTTTTAGAGAGTTTTGATTAATTTAATATCATGTTTAACTTTTGGCACGTGTCCTTAAAACGACTCAAATGTAATTTTTTTTCGGGGGGGGGCAAAATGAAACTTAATATAAAAATATGAATGTGTAGAAAATGTATAAACTTACTTTTATTACGTTTAAAGACATAAAAATGCAAATATATCATTTTGCATAAAGTCGCTAATTCGAGTGATATTTTTGAAGAAAATGGCACGATGGCTAGAATAGTCAAAATCACAAAAACTGTACATTTTCTGTATTGGACGCATGTCTTCAAAAGTCATTTTTTTTTTTTTATATATCCTAGAGTAATAAAACTTGAGGATTTAACTCAAAAGTTAAGAAAGTTTCTAAATCTGTGAAAAGAAGAATCGACTTTGAAACTTCGTGCATTATAAGGGCGCACACCACCAAATCAATGCGCCATTTGTGTAACCCTAATGAGTTCCGGTAAAAACAGAATAATTTTGAGGTAGTTTGAGCCTCTCTGTGGATTTGTAATCAAAAAGAGAAGCATGTTATAGCTTAAATAAAAGATTAAGACCTATACATGAACTTGGATCGCCCAAAAAGTTGCAGAACGCAATTTTTAAATAAAGTAGGCCCGCGGATTGAAAAATGGCCAGAAACGGGTTTTCAGGGTATAGAAGGGGTCGAAAATGGTCATGGTGCTGTTTGAGCGCCCATATCTCGAAAATTAATCAGAAGACTACCCGTACATTGAAACATATATTAAAATTTCATCGATTTGCAATCGATTGGTAGTATTTTATGGTCAATTTGTTGCCGAAAAGGTCTGAAATCGCGCAGAGAAAAGGCGTGTTTTCACGTGTGTTTCAATGGGACGCTGTATTGGTGGTGTGCGCCCTTATAAGGCATATTGGCCGGACTTAGGCCTGTCATAGAAATCGGGTCAAAAACAGGATAAATATGTGTAAAATTCCGATTTTATGGTCTGAATTAATTCTTAAGAAATCACTTAATGATTTTAAAGCTTTTTAAAGTGAAAGTAAGATTTAATTTTCTTAATTCGGATTGTTAAAGTTCATGAAAGTGACGAAAAAGTTAACAAATTCGGCTTTTAGAGAGTTTTGATTAATTTAATATCATGTTTAACTTTTGGCACGTGTCCTTAAAACGACTCAAATGTAATTTTTTTTCGGGGGGGGGGCAAAATGAAACTTAATATAAAAATATGAATGTGTAGAAAATGTATAAACTTACTTTTATTACGTTTAAAGACATAAAAATGCAAATATATCATTTAAAAGTCGCTAATTCGAGTGATATTTTTGAAGAAAATGGCACGATGGCTAGAATAGTCAAAATCACAAAAACTGTACATTTTCTGTATTGGACGCATGTCTTCAAAAGTCATTTTTCCAAATTTATATATCCTAGAGTAATAAAACTTGAGGATTTAACTCAAAAGTTAAGAAAGTTTCTAAATCTGTGAAAAGAAGAATCGACTTTGAAACTTCGTGCATTATAAGGGCGCACACCACCAAATCAATGCGCCATTTGTGTAACCCTAATGAGTTCCGGTAAAAACAGAATAATTTTTGAGGTAGTTTGAGCCTCTCTGTGGATTTGTAATCAAAAAGAAGCATGTTATAGCTTAAATAAAAGATTAAGACCTATACATGAACTTGGATCGCCCAAAAAGTTGCAGAACGCAATTTTTAAATAAAGTAGGCCCGCGGATTGAAAAATGGCCAGAAACGGGTTTTCAGGGTATAGAAGGGGTCGAAAATGGTCATGGTGCTGTTTGAGCGCCCATATCTCGAAAATTAATCAGAAGACTACCCGTACATTGAAACATATATTAAAATTTCATCGATTTGCAATCGATTGGTAGTATTTTATGGTCAATTTGTTGCCGAAAAGGTCTGAAATCGCGCAGAGAAAAGGCGTGTTTTCACGTGTGTTTCAATGGGACGCTGTATTGGTGGTGTGCGCCCTTATAAGGCATATTGGCCGGACTTAGGCCTGTCATAGAAATCGGGTCAAAAACAGGATAAATATGTGTAAAATTCCGATTTTATGGTCTGAATTAATTCTTAAGAAATCACTTAATGATTTTAAAGCTTTTTAAAGTGAAAGTAAGATTTAATTTTCTTAATTCGGATTGTTAAAGTTCATGAAAGTGACGAAAAAGTTAACAAATTCGGCTTTTAGAGAGTTTTGATTAATTTAATATCATGTTTAACTTTTGGCACGTGTCCTTAAAACGACTCAAATGTAATTTTTTTTTTTTTTGGGGGGCAAAATGAAACTTAATATAAAAATATGAATGTGTAGAAAATGTATAAACTTACTTTTATTACGTTTAAAGACATAAAAATGCAAATATATCATTTAAAAGTCGCTAATTCGAGTGATATTTTTGAAGAAAATGGCACGATGGCTAGAATGGTCAAAATCACAAAAACTGTACATTTTCTGTATTGGACGCATGTCTTCAAAAGTCATTTTTTTTTTTTTATATATCCTAGAGTAATAAAACTTGAGGATTTAACTCAAAAGTTAAGAAAGTTTCTAAATCTGTGAAAAGAAGAATCGACTTTGAAACTTCGTGCATTATAAGGGCGCACACCACCAAATCAATGCGCCATTTGTGTAACCCTAATGAGTTCCGGTAAAAACAGAATAATTTTTGAGGTAGTTTGAGCCTCTCTGTGGATTTGTAATCAAAAAGAGATGTATGTTATAGCTTAAATAAAAGATTAAGACCTATACATGAACTTGGATCGCCCAAAAAGTTGCAGAACGCAATTTTTAAATAAAGTAGGCCCGAAGATTGAAAAATGGCCAGAAACGGGTTTTCAGGGTATAGAAGGGGTCGAAAATGGTCATGGTGCTGTTTGAGCGCCCATATCTCGAAAATTAATCAGAAGACTACCCGTACATTGAAACATATATTAAAATTTCATCGATTTGCAATCGATTGGTAGTATTTTATGGTCAATTTGTTGCCGAAAAGGTCTGAAATCGCGCAGAGAAAAGGCGTGTTTTCACGTGTGTTTCAATGGGACGCTGTATTGGTGGTGTGCGCCCTTATAAGGCATATTGGCCGGACTTAGGCCTGTCATAGAAATCGGGTCAAAAACAGGATAAATATGTGTAAAATTCCGATTTTATGGTCTGAATTAATTCTTAAGAAATCACTTAATGATTTTAAAGCTTTTTAAAGTGAAAGTAAGATTTAATTTTCTTAATTCGGATTGTTAAAGTTCATGAAAGTGACGAAAAAGTTAACAAATTCGGCTTTTAGAGAGTTTTGATTAATTTAATATCATGTTTAACTTTTGGCACGTGTCCTTAAAACGACTCAAATGTAATTTTTTTTCGGGGGGGCAAAATGAAACTTAATATAAAAATATGAATGTGTAGAAAATGTATAAACTTACTTTTATTACGTTTAAAGACATAAAAATGCAAATATATCATTTAAAAGTCGCTAATTCGAGTGATATTTTTGAAGAAAATGGCACGATGGCTAGAATGGTCAAAATCACAAAAACTGTACATTTTCTGTATTGGACGCATGTCTTCAAAAGTCATTTTTTCCAAATTTATATATCCTAGAGTAATAAAACTTGAGGATTTAACTCAAAAGTTAAGAAAGTTTCTAAATCTGTGAAAAGAAGAATCGACTTTGAAACTTCGTGCATTATAAGGGCGCACACCACCAAATCAATGCGCCATTTGTGTAACCCTAATGAGTTCCGGTAAAAACAGAATAATTTTTGAGGTAGTTTGAGCCTCTCTGTGGATTTGTAATCAAAAAGAGAAGCATGTTATAGCTTAAATAAAAGATTAAGACCTATACATGAACTTGGATCGCCCAAAAAGTTGCAGAACGCAATTTTTAAATAAAGTAGGCCCGCGGATTGAAAAATGGCCAGAAACGGGTTTTCAGGGTATAGAAGGGGTCGAAAATGGTCATGGTGCTGTTTGAGCGCCCATATCTCGAAAATTAATCAGAAGACTACCCGTACATTGAAACATATATTAAAATTTCATCGATTTGCAATCGATTGGTAGTATTTTATGGTCAATTTGTTGCCGAAAAGGTCTGAAATCGCGCAGAGAAAAGGCGTGTTTTCACGTGTGTTTCAATGGGACGCTGTATTGGTGGTGTGCGCCCTTATAAGGCATATTGGCCGGACTTAGGCCTGTCATAGAAATCGGGTCAAAAACAGGATAAATATGTGTAAAATTCCGATTTTATGGTCTGAATTAATTCTTAAGAAATCACTTAATGATTTTAAAGCTTTTAAAGTGAAAGTAAGATTTAATTTTCTTAATTCGGATTGTTAAAGTTCATGAAAGTGACGAAAAAGTTAACAAATTCGGCTTTTAGAGAGTTTTGATTAATTTAATATCATGTTTAACTTTTGGCACGTGTCCTTAAAACGACTCAAATGTAATTTTTTTTTTTTGGGGGTCAAATGAAACTTAATATAAAAATATGAATGTGTAGAAAATGTATAAACTTACTTTTATTACGTTTAAAGACATAAAAATGCAAATATATCATTTAAAAGTCGCTAATTCGAGTGATATTTTTGAAGAAAATGGCACGATGGCTAGAATGGTCAAAATCACAAAAACTGTACATTTTCTGTATTGGACGCATGTCTTCAAAAGTCATTTTTTTTTTTTTATATATCCTAGAGTAATAAAACTTGAGGATTTAACTCAAAAGTTAAGAAAGTTTCTAAATCTGTGAAAAGAAGAATCGACTTTGAAACTTCGTGCATTATAAGGGCGCACACCACCAAATCAATGCGCCATTTGTGTAACCCTAATGAGTTCCGGTAAAAACAGAATAATTTTTGAGGTAGTTTGAGCCTCTCTGTGGATTTGTAATCAAAAGAGAAGCATGTTATAGCTTAAATAAAAGATTAAGACCTATACATGAACTTGGATCGCCCAAAAAGTTGCAGAACGCAATTTTTAAATAAAGTAGGCCCGCGGATTGAAAAATGGCCAGAAACGGGTTTTCAGGGTATAGAAGGGGTCGAAAATGGTCATGGTGCTGTTTGAGCGCCCATATCTCGAAAATTAATCAGAAGACTACCCGTACATTGAAACATATATTAAAATTTCATCGATTTGCAATCGATTGGTAGTATTTTATGGTCAATTTGTTGCCGAAAAGGTCTGAAATCGCGCAGAGAAAAGGCGTGTTTTCACGTGTGTTTCAATGGGACGCTGTATTGGTGGTGTGCGCCCTTATAAGGCATATTGGCCGGACTTAGGCCTGTCATAGAAATCGGGTCAAAAACAGGATAAATATGTGTAAAATTCCGATTTTATGGTCTGAATTAATTCTTAAGAAATCACTTAATGATTTTAAAGCTTTTTAAAGTGAAAGTAAGATTTAATTTTCTTAATTCGGATTGTTAAAGTTCATGAAAGTGACGAAAAAGTTAACAAATTCGGCTTTTAGAGAGTTTTGATTAATTTAATATCATGTTTAACTTTTGGCACGTGTCCTTAAAACGACTCAAATGTAATTTTTTTTTCGGGGGGCAAAATGAAACTTAATATAAAAATATGAATGTGTAGAAAATGTATAAACTTACTTTTATTACGTTTAAAGACATAAAAATGCAAATATATCATTTAAAAGTCGCTAATTCGAGTGATATTTTTGAAGAAAATGGCACGATGGCTAGAATGGTCAAAATCACAAAAACTGTACATTTTCTGTATTGGACGCATGTCTTCAAAAGTCATTTTTTTTTTTTTATATATCCTAGAGTAATAAAACTTGAGGATTTAACTCAAAAGTTAAGAAAGTTTCTAAATCTGTGAAAAGAAGAATCGACTTTGAAACTTCGTGCATTATAAGGGCGCACACCACCAAATCAATGCGCCATTTGTGTAACCCTAATGAGTTCCGGTAAAAACAGAATAATTTTGAGGTAGTTTGAGCCTCTCTGTGGATTTGTAATCAAAAAGAGGAGCATGTTATAGCTTAAATAAAAGATTAAGACCTATACATGAACTTGGATCGCCCAAAAAGTTGCAGAACGCAATTTTTAAATAAAGTAGGCCCGCGGATTGAAAAATGGCCAGAAACGGGTTTTCAGGGTATAGAAGGGGTCGAAAATGGTCATGGTGCTGTTTGAGCGCCCATATCTCGAAAATTAATCAGAAGACTACCCGTACATTGAAACATATATTAAAATTTCATCGATTTGCAATCGATTGGTAGTATTTTATGGTCAATTTGTTGCCGAAAAGGTCTGAAATCGCGCAGAGAAAAGGCGTGTTTTCACGTGTGTTTCAATGGGACGCTGTATTGGTGGTGTGCGCCCTTATAAGGCATATTGGCCGGACTTAGGCCTGTCATAGAAATCGGGTCAAAAACAGGATAAATATGTGTAAAATTCCGATTTTATGGTCTGAATTAATTCTTAAGAAATCACTTAATGATTTTAAAGCTTTTTAAAGTGAAAGTAAGATTTAATTTTCTTAATTCGGATTGTTAAAGTTCATGAAAGTGACGAAAAAGTTAACAAATTCGGCTTTTAGAGAGTTTTGATTAATTTAATATCATGTTTAACTTTTGGCACGTGTCCTTAAAACGACTCAAATGTAATTTTTTTTCGGGGGGCAAAATGAAACTTAATATAAAAATATGAATGTGTAGAAAATGTATAAACTTACTTTTATTACGTTTAAAGACATAAAATGCAAATATATCATTTAAAAGTCGCTAATTCGAGTGATATTTTTGAAGAAAATGGCACGATGGCTAGAATGGTCAAAATCACAAAAACTGTACATTTTCTGTATTGGACGCATGTCTTCAAAAGTCATTTTTTCCAAATTTATATATCCTAGAGTAATAAAACTTGAGGATTTAACTCAAAAGTTAAGAAAGTTTCTAAATCTGTGAAAAGAAGAATCGACTTTGAAACTTCGTGCATTATAAGGGCGCACACCACCAAATCAATGCGCCATTTGTGTAACCCTAATGAGTTCCGGTAAAAACAGAATAATTTTTGAGGTAGTTTGAGCCTCTCTGTGGATTTGTAATCAAAAAGAGAAGCATGTTATAGCTTAAATAAAAGATTAAGACCTATACATGAACTTGGATCGCCCAAAAAGTTGCAGAACGCAATTTTTAAATAAAGTAGGCCCGCGGATTGAAAAATGGCCAGAAACGCCACGTGAACTTGAATCAAGCAGAAATGGCCCCCGGCAATGGCGGAAACAGCGGTTTTCAGGGTATAGAAGGGGTCGAAAATGGTCATGGTGCTGTTTGAGCGCCCATATCTCGAAAATTAATCAGAAGACTACCCGTACATTGAAACATATATTAAAATTTCATCGATTTGCAATCGATTGGTAGTATTTTTATGGTCAATTTGTTGCCGAAAAGGTCTGAAATCGCGCAGAGAAAAGGCGTGTTTTCACGTGTGTTTCAATGGGACGCTGTATTGGTGGTGTGCGCCCTTATAAGGCATATTGGCCGGACTTAGGCCTGTCATAGAAATCGGGTCAAAAACAGGATAAATATGTGTAAAATTCCGATTTTATGGTCTGAATTAATTCTTAAGAAATCACTTAATGATTTTAAAGCTTTTTAAAGTGAAAGTAAGATTTAATTTTCTTAATTCGGATTGTTAAAGTTCATGAAAGTGACGAAAAAGTTAACAAATTCGGCTTTTAGAGAGTTTTGATTAATTTAATATCATGTTTAACTTTTGGCACGTGTCCTTAAAACGACTCAAATGTAATTTTTTTTCGGGGGGCAAAATGAAACTTAATATAAAAATATGAATGTGTAGAAAATGTATAAACTTACTTTTATTACGTTTAAAGACATAAAAATGCAAATATATCATTTAAAAGTCGCTAATTCGAGTGATATTTTTGAAGAAAATGGCACGATGGCTAGAATGGTCAAAATCACAAAAACTGTACATTTTCTGTATTGGACGCATGTCTTCAAAAGTCATTTTTTTTTTTTTTATATATCCTAGAGTAATAAAACTTGAGGATTTAACTCAAAAGTTAAGAAAGTTTCTAAATCTGTGAAAAGAAGAATCGACTTTGAAACTTCGTGCATTATAAGGGCGCACACCACCAAATCAATGCGCCATTTGTGTAACCCTAATGAGTTCCGGTAAAAACAGAATAATTTTTGAGGTAGTTTGAGCCTCTCTGTGGATTTGTAATCAAAAAGAGAAGCATGTTATAGCTTAAATAAAAGATTAAGACCTATACATGAACTTGGATCGCCCAAAAAGTTGCAGAACGCAATTTTTAAATAAAGTAGGCCCGCGGATTGAAAAATGGCCAGAAACGGGTTTTCAGGGTATAGAAGGGGTCGAAAATGGTCATGGTGCTGTTTGAGCGCCCATATCTCGAAAATTAATCAGAAGACTACCCGTACATTGAAACATATATTAAAATTTCATCGATTTGCAATCGATTGGTAGTATTTTATGGTCAATTTGTTGCCGAAAAGGTCTGAAATCGCGCAGAGAAAAGGCGTGTTTTCACGTGTGTTTCAATGGGACGCTGTATTGGTGGTGTGCGCCCTTATAAGGCATATTGGCCGGACTTAGGCCTGTCATAGAAATCGGGTCAAAAACAGGATAAATATGTGTAAAATTCCGATTTTATGGTCTGAATTAATTCTTAAGAAATCACTTAATGATTTTAAAGCTTTTTAAAGTGAAAGTAAGATTTAATTTTCTTAATTCGGATTGTTAAAGTTCATGAAAGTGACGAAAAAGTTAACAAATTCGGCTTTTAGAGAGTTTTGATTAATTTAATATCATGTTTAACTTTTGGCACGTGTCCTTAAAACGACTCAAATGTAATTTTTTTTCGGGGGGGGGGCAAAATGAAACTTAATATAAAAATATGAATGTGTAGAAAATGTATAAACTTACTTTTATTACGTTTAAAGACATAAAAATGCAAATATATCATTTAAAAGTCGCTAATTCGAGTGATATTTTTGAAGAAAATGGCACGATGGCTAGAATGGTCAAAATCACAAAAACTGTACATTTTCTGTATTGGACGCATGTCTTCAAAAGTCATTTTTTTTTTTTTTATATATCCTAGAGTAATAAAACTTGAGGATTTAACTCAAAAGTTAAGAAAGTTTCTAAATCTGTGAAAAGAAGAATCGACTTTGAAACTTCGTGCATTATAAGGGCGCACACCACCAAATCAATGCGCCATTTGTGTAACCCTAATGAGTTCCGGTAAAAACAGAATAATTTTTGAGGTAGTTTGAGCCTCTCTGTGGATTTGTAATCAAAAAGAGAAGCATGTTATAGCTTAAATAAAAGATTAAGACCTATACATGAACTTGGATCGCCCAAAAAGTTGCAGAACGCAATTTTTAAATAAAGTAGGCCCGCGGATTGAAAAATGGCCAGAAACGGGTTTTCAGGGTATAGAAGGGGTCGAAAATGGTCATGGTGCTGTTTGAGCGCCCATATCTCGAAAATTAATCAGAAGACTACCCGTACATTGAAACATATATTAAAATTTCATCGATTTGCAATCGATTGGTAGTATTTTTATGGTCAATTTGTTGCCGAAAAGGTCTGAAATCGCGCAGAGAAAAGGCGTGTTTTCACGTGTGTTTCAATGGGACGCTGTATTGGTGGTGTGCGCCCTTATAAGGCATATTGGCCGGACTTAGGCCTGTCATAGAAATCGGGTCAAAAACAGGATAAATATGTGTAAAATTCCGATTTTATGGTCTGAATTAATTCTTAAGAAATCACTTAATGATTTTAAAGCTTTTTAAAGTGAAAGTAAGATTTAATTTTCTTAATTCGGATTGTTAAAGTTCATGAAAGTGACGAAAAAGTTAACAAATTCGGCTTTTAGAGAGTTTTGATTAATTTAATATCATGTTTAACTTTTGGCACGTGTCCTTAAAACGACTCAAATGTAATTTTTTTTCGGGGACGAGGGTTCAGAGGTCAAGTCCGCCCCTTAGTTGTCAGCAGAATGGCCCACATTTTGGATATGTTATAGAGTAAACTCTAAAGAAAAAATATAGATGGGAGGGAAAATCAACGGAAGTACAAAAGAAATCAAAATGAAGGGACCATCATAAATTGGGCGCTCTATTGGGTGTAACAGCGTGGTATTCATTCACAGTACGTCGTCTCAAAGCAAGAAGGGCGCACACCACTAAATAAACTCCCATTGAAATACGTGTAAATATACAAGAAAGTAAGTTTGTATTTCTACCCCATGTAAAACCATTTTTCATATTTTGGTAGCACCAATGTCTTAAATAAAGATTAAAATTTAATTTAAAATGGGTTTTTTGACACAAGTTGAGACTAACTTTTAAGCTACGGGGACCTGAACAGCGCCACGCTTGTTTTCAGCTTGCACGAATGCCTCCTTACCATGTCCGTACGCGGATTAGTTTTGGGAGCCAAACTTTTTGACCAGATCAAGATGCACCATTTTGTGATATTCTGAACATTTACCAATTGCATATCTTTTAATTTAATTATAATAAACAATCATGGCTAGTTATCTTGCTCCCAAGGGACACCCACTTGTTTGCACTACCGACCTATGTTTACCGGGACTATCAAGGGTTACACCAAATGCGGAAGGATTTAGTGGTGTGCTGCCTTCTAAGAACAAAATATTTTTGTTTTTCTTTATTTTTGGAATCAGTGTTAAACATCTTAAAAAAGTGTCATTTCTTTTTATTGCTAGTCGCTCCAAAGTTATAAAACAGCGCTTCAAACAAGTTCGCACCTAGTGAAAAATGTGCTACTTTTTGCCCTTTTGAGAATTCTAGGGCCAGAGCAACATAGAAGGCCATGTTAAACTGTATTTATATTCCCATTGATATCAGAAAAGTGATTGATTTCTTTCAAAAATATTCACAATCATAAATATGACAAGGTGGACAAACAGTATGTGAGCATTCCCCCCCCCGCTCTTTATCATGCAGTATATACGGATATGCCAAAGGCCTATGTTCTAAAGTTTGGGGGTATGGGTAGATGGAACGTCATTTTGGCACTTTAAAATGTTCATTTTCCAAGTTGTGTGTATTATTGTGGCAAGATCTAAAATTAAGAAAACCCATCATTCAAATTGTTTTGATATATTTCTCTCTTGGGAATTGAATATTTGATAATATCTTAAAAATACCGGCATTTTGGGCCGTGTATTACGAAAAAAAGCATGCATTGACTTTCAAAGTCTATTGCGACCCAATTAAATGGTCAGTGATTATTTTAAAAACGTTAATATACGAGTTTTGTTCTTATAATTACATTTTGCATCAAAATAATTTCAAAGATGTTTCACTTTTTCTGCGCCGGGATAATCAAAAGTGACCACCCCTATGATGTTAAGGCCAAAATAGCTAATTTCTATAGCACGGTCTTAAATTGTCAATTCGATGGGAACTTGTGTTTTGAAGAAAATTTCGTGTGCGTTTAAGAATGAAATCGCGTATTTGTAGACGGTAACAGAAAACAGACATTTTTCTTTGCAAATAGAAAAGTTTCAGGCAAAAATCTCAACTCTTTGGCACTTAAAATCAGGTATCAATCATGCCCATAGCCTAAAAAAATGAGTCTTCGAAGGGCGCACACCACTAAATAAACTCCCATTGAAATACGTGTAAATATACAAGAAAGTAAGTTTGTATTTCTACCCCATGTAAAACCATTTTTCATATTTTGGTAGCACCAATGTCTTAAATAAAGATTAAAATTTAATTTAAAATGGGTTTTTGACACAAGTTGAGACTAACTTTTAAGCTACGGGGACCTGAACAGCGCCACGCTTGTTTTCAGCTTGCACGAATGCCTCCTTACCATGTCCGTACATGGATTAGTTTTGGGAGCCAAACTTTTGACCAGATCAAGATGCACCATTTTGTGATATTCTGAACATTTACCAATTGCATATCTTTTAATTTAATTATAATAAACAATCATGGCTACTCATCTTGCTCCCAAGGGACACCCACTTGTTTGCACTACCGACCTATGTTTACCGGGACTAATGCGGAAGGATTTAGTGGTGTGCTGCCAGAAGCACACCACTCATTCCTTCCGCATTTGGTGTAACCCTTGGTAGTTCCGGTAAAAAAAAGGTCGGTAGTGTAAACAAGTTGGATGTCCATTGGGAGCAACATAATTAGCCATGATTATTTATTATCATTGAACTAAAAGATATGCAATTGATTAATCTTCAGAATATCTGGTTAAAAATCTGGTTAAAAGTTTGGCTCCCGAAACTAATCCTTAGTTGTCAGCAGAATGGCCCACATTTTGGATATGTTATAGAGTAAACTCTAAAGAAAAAATATAGATGGGAGGGAAAATCAACGGAAGTACAAAAGAAATCAAAATGAAGGGACCATCTTGGATTAAAATTCGTTGAATTATGGTTTCTGGTCTATACGTGCTCTGTATGGAGGCATAAGGGTTCAGAGGTCAAACGCACCCCTTAGTTGTCAGCAGAATGGCCCAAATTTTGGATATGTTATAGAGTAAAGTATAAGGTAAAAATATAGATAGGAAGGAAAATCAACGGAAGTACAAAAGAAATCAAAATGAAGGGACCATCTTGGATTAAAATTCGTTAAATCACGTTAAATTATGGTTTCTGGTCTAGATGCGCTCTGCAGGGACTGACGAGGGTTCAGAGGTCAAGTCCGCCCCTTAGTTGTCAGCAGAATGGCCCACATTTTGGATATGTTATAGAGTAAACTCTAAAGAAAAAATATAGATGGGAGGAAAATCAACGGAAGTACAAAAGAAATCAAAATGAAGGGACCATCTTGGATTAAAATTCGTTGAATTATGGTTTCTGGTCTATACGTGCTCTGTATGGAGGCATAAGGGTTCAGAGGTCAAACGCACCCCTTAGTTGTCAGCAGAATGGCCCAAATTTTGGATATGTTATAGAGTAAAGTATAAGGTAAAAATATAGATAGGAAGGAAAATCAACGGAAGTACAAAAGAAATCAAAATGAAGGGACCATCTTGGATTAAAATTCGTTAAATCACGTTAAATTATGGTTTCTGGTCTAGATGCGCTCTGCAGGGACTGACGAGGGTTCAGAGGTCAAGTCCGCCCCTTAGTTGTCAGCAGAATGGCCCACATTTTGGATATGTTATAGAGTAAACTCTAAAGAAAAAATATAGATGGGAGGGAAAATCAACGGAAGTACAAAAGAAATCAAAATGAAGGGACCATCTTGGATTAAAATTCGTTGAATTATGGTGTCTGGTCTATACGTGCTCTGTATGGAGGCATAAGGGTTCAGAGGTCAAACGCACCCCTTAGTTGTCAGCAGAATGGCCCAAATTTTGGATATGTTATAGAGTAAAGTATAAGGTAAAAATATAGATAGGAAGGAAAATCAACGGAAGTACAAAAGAAATCAAAATGAAGGGACCATCTTGGATTAAAATTCGTTAAATCACGTTAAATTATGGTTTCTGGTCTAGATGCGCTCTGCAGGGACTGACGAGGGTTCAGAGGTCAAGTCCGCCCCTTAGTTGTCAGCAGAATGGCCCACATTTTGGATATGTTATAGAGTAAACTCTAAAGAAAAAATATAGATGGGAGGGAAAATCAACGGAAGTACAAAAGAAATCAAAATGAAGGGACCATCTTGGATTAAAATTCGTTGAATTATGGTTTCTGGTCTATACGTGCTCTGTATGGAGGCATAAGGGTTCAGAGGTCAAACGCACCCCTTAGTTGTCAGCAGAATGGCCCAAATTTTGGATATGTTATAGAGTAAAGTATAAGGTAAAAATATAGATAGGAAGGAAAATCAACGGAAGTACAAAAGAAATCAAAATGAAGGGACCATCTTGGATTAAAATTCGTTAAATCACGTTAAATTATGGTTTCTGGTCTAGATGCGCTCTGCAGGGACTGACGAGGGTTCAGAGGTCAAGTCCGCCCCTTAGTTGTCAGCAGAATGGCCCACATTTTGGATATGTTATAGAGTAAACTCTAAAGAAAAAATATCGTGAAAAAAAAAACGGAAGTACAAAAGAAATCAAAATGAAGGGACCATCTTGGATTAAAATTCGTTGAATTATGGTTTCTGGTCTATACGTGCTCTGTATGGAGGCATAAGGGTTCAGAGGTCAAACGCACCCCTTAGTTGTCAGCAGAATGGCCCAAATTTTGGATATGTTATAGAGTAAAGTATAAGGTAAAAATATAGATAGGAAGGAAAATCAACGGAAGTACAAAAGAAATCAAAATGAAGGGACCATCTTGGATTAAAATTCGTTAAATCACGTTAAATTATGGTTTCTGGTCTAGATGCGCTCTGCAGGGACTGACGAGGGTTCAGAGGTCAAGTCCGCCCCTTAGTTGTCAGCAGAATGGCCCACATTTTGGATATGTTATAGAGTAAACTCTAAAGAAAAAATATAGATGGGAGGGAAAATCAACGGAAGTACAAAAGAAATCAAAATGAAGGGACCATCTTGGATTAAAATTCGTTGAATTATGGTTTCTGGTCTATACGTGCTCTGTATGGAGGCATAAGGGTTCAGAGGTCAAACGCACCCCTTAGTTGTCAGCAGAATGGCCCAAATTTTGGATATGTTATAGAGTAAAGTATAAGGTAAAAATATAGATAGGAAGGAAAATCAACGGAAGTACAAAAGAAATCAAAATGAAGGGACCATCTTGGATTAAAATTCGTTAAATCACGTTAAATTATGGTTTCTGGTCTAGATGCGCTCTGCAGGGACTGACGAGGGTTCAGAGGTCAAGTCCGCCCCTTAGTTGTCAGCAGAATGGCCCACATTTTGGATATGTTATAGAGTAAACTCTAAAGAAAAAATATAGATGGGAGGGAAAATCAACGGAAGTACAAAAGAAATCAAAATGAAGGGACCATCTTGGATTAAAATTCGTTGAATTATGGTTTCTGGTCTATACGTGCTCTGTATGGAGGCATAAGGGTTCAGAGGTCAAACGCACCCCTTAGTTGTCAGCAGAATGGCCCAAATTTTGGATATGTTATAGAGTAAAGTATAAGGTAAAAATATAGATAGGAAGGAAAATCAACGGAAGTACAAAAGAAATCAAAATGAAGGGACCATCTTGGATTAAAATTCGTTAAATCACGTTAAATTATGGTTTCTGGTCTAGATGCGCTCTGCAGGGACTGACGAGGGTTCAGAGGTCAAGTCCGCCCCTTAGTTGTCAGCAGAATGGCCCACATTTTGGATATGTTATAGAGTAAACTCTAAAGAAAAAATATAGATGGGAGGGAAAATCAACGGAAGTACAAAAGAAATCAAAATGAAGGGACCATCTTGGATTAAAATTCGTTGAATTATGGTGTCTGGTCTATACGTGCTCTGTATGGAGGCATAAGGGTTCAGAGGTCAAACGCACCCCTTAGTTGTCAGCAGAATGGCCCAAATTTTGGATATGTTATAGAGTAAAGTATAAGGTAAAAATATAGATAGGAAGGAAAATCAACGGAAGTACAAAAGAAATCAAAATGAAGGGACCATCTTGGATTAAAATTCGTTAAATCACGTTAAATTATGGTTTCTGGTCTAGATGCGCTCTGCAGGGACTGACGAGGGTTCAGAGGTCAAGTCCGCCCCTTAGTTGTCAGCAGAATGGCCCACATTTTGGATATGTTATAGAGTAAACTCTAAAGAAAAAATATAGATGGGAGGGAAAATCAACGGAAGTACAAAAGAAATCAAAATGAAGGGACCATCTTGGATTAAAATTCGTTGAATTATGGTTTCTGGTCTATACGTGCTCTGTATGGAGGCATAAGGGTTCAGAGGTCAAACGCACCCCTTAGTTGTCAGCAGAATGGCCCAAATTTTGGATATGTTATAGAGTAAAGTATAAGGTAAAAATATAGATAGGAAGGAAAATCAACGGAAGTACAAAAGAAATCAAAATGAAGGGACCATCTTGGATTAAAATTCGTTAAATCACGTTAAATTATGGTTTCTGGTCTAGATGCGCTCTGCAGGGACTGACGAGGGTTCAGAGGTCAAGTCCGCCCCTTAGTTGTCAGCAGAATGGCCCACATTTTGGATATGTTATAGAGTAAACTCTAAAGAAAAAATATAGATGGGAGGGAAAATCAACGGAAGTACAAAAGAAATCAAAATGAAGGGACCATCTTGGATTAAAATTCGTTGAATTATGGTTTCTGGTCTATACGTGCTCTGTATGGAGGCATAAGGGTTCAGAGGTCAAACGCACCCCTTAGTTGTCAGCAGAATGGCCCAAATTTTGGATATGTTATAGAGTAAAGTATAAGGTAAAAATATAGATAGGAAGGAAAATCAACGGAAGTACAAAAGAAATCAAAATGAAGGGACCATCTTGGATTAAAATTCGTTAAATCACGTTAAATTATGGTTTCTGGTCTAGATGCGCTCTGCAGGGACTGACGAGGGTTCAGAGGTCAAGTCCGCCCCTTAGTTGTCAGCAGAATGGCCCACATTTTGGATATGTTATAGAGTAAACTCTAAAGAAAAAATATAGATGGGAGGAAAATCAACGGAAGTACAAAAGAAATCAAAATGAAGGGACCATCTTGGATTAAAATTCGTTGAATTATGGTTTCTGGTCTATACGTGCTCTGTATGGAGGCATAAGGGTTCAGAGGTCAAACGCACCCCTTAGTTGTCAGCAGAATGGCCCAAATTTTGGATATGTTATAGAGTAAAGTATAAGGTAAAAATATAGATAGGAAGGAAAATCAACGGAAGTACAAAAGAAATCAAAATGAAGGGACCATCTTGGATTAAAATTCGTTAAATCACGTTAAATTATGGTTTCTGGTCTAGATGCGCTCTGCAGGGACTGACGAGGGTTCAGAGGTCAAGTCCGCCCCTTAGTTGTCAGCAGAATGGCCCACATTTTGGATATGTTATAGAGTAAACTCTAAAGAAAAAATATAGATGGGAGGGAAAATCAACGGAAGTACAAAAGAAATCAAAATGAAGGGACCATCTTGGATTAAAATTCGTTGAATTATGGTGTCTGGTCTATACGTGCTCTGTATGGAGGCATAAGGGTTCAGAGGTCAAACGCACCCCTTAGTTGTCAGCAGAATGGCCCAAATTTTGGATATGTTATAGAGTAAAGTATAAGGTAAAAATATAGATAGGAAGGAAAATCAACGGAAGTACAAAAGAAATCAAAATGAAGGGACCATCTTGGATTAAAATTCGTTAAATCACGTTAAATTATGGTTTCTGGTCTAGATGCGCTCTGCAGGGACTGACGAGGGTTCAGAGGTCAAGTCCGCCCCTTAGTTGTCAGCAGAATGGCCCACATTTTGGATATGTTATAGAGTAAACTCTAAAGAAAAAATATAGATGGGAGGGAAAATCAACGGAAGTACAAAAGAAATCAAAATGAAGGGACCATCTTGGATTAAAATTCGTTGAATTATGGTTTCTGGTCTATACGTGCTCTGTATGGAGGCATAAGGGTTCAGAGGTCAAACGCACCCCTTAGTTGTCAGCAGAATGGCCCAAATTTTGGATATGTTATAGAGTAAAGTATAAGGTAAAAATATAGATAGGAAGGAAAATCAACGGAAGTACAAAAGAAATCAAAATGAAGGGACCATCTTGGATTAAAATTCGTTAAATCACGTTAAATTATGGTTTCTGGTCTAGATGCGCTCTGCAGGGACTGACGAGGGTTCAGAGGTCAAGTCCGCCCCTTAGTTGTCAGCAGAATGGCCCACATTTTGGATATGTTATAGAGTAAACTCTAAAGAAAAAATATAGATGGGAGGGAAAATCAACGGAAGTACAAAAGAAATCAAAATGAAGGGACCATCTTGGATTAAAATTCGTTGAATTATGGTTTCTGGTCTATACGTGCTCTGTATGGAGGCATAAGGGTTCAGAGGTCAAACGCACCCCTTAGTTGTCAGCAGAATGGCCCAAATTTTGGATATGTTATAGAGTAAAGTATAAGGTAAAAATATAGATAGGAAGGAAAATCAACGGAAGTACAAAAGAAATCAAAATGAAGGGACCATCTTGGATTAAAATTCGTTAAATCACGTTAAATTATGGTTTCTGGTCTAGATGCGCTCTGCAGGGACTGACGAGGGTTCAGAGGTCAAGTCCGCCCCTTAGTTGTCAGCAGAATGGCCCACATTTTGGATATGTTATAGAGTAAACTCTAAAGAAAAAATATAGAAAGGAAGAAAAATCAACGGAAGTACAAAAGAAATCAAAATGAAGGGACCATCTTGGATTAAAATTCGTTGAATTATGGTTTCTGGTCTATACGTGCTCTGTATGGAGGCATAAGGGTTCAGAGGTCAAACGCACCCCTTAGTTGTCAGCAGAATGGCCCAAATTTTGGATATGTTATAGAGTAAAGTATAAGGTAAAAATATAGATAGGAAGGAAAATCAACGGAAGTACAAAAGAAATCAAAATGAAGGGACCATCTTGGATTAAAATTCGTTAAATCACGTTAAATTATGGTTTCTGGTCTAGATGCGCTCTGCAGGGACTGACGAGGGTTCAGAGGTCAAGTCCGCCCCTTAGTTGTCAGCAGAATGGCCCACATTTTGGATATGTTATAGAGTAAACTCTAAAGAAAAAATATAGATGGGAGGGAAAATCAACGGAAGTACAAAAGAAATCAAAATGAAGGGACCATCTTGGATTAAAATTCGTTGAATTATGGTTTCTGGTCTATACGTGCTCTGTATGGAGGCATAAGGGTTCAGAGGTCAAACGCACCCCTTAGTTGTCAGCAGAATGGCCCAAATTTTGGATATGTTATAGAGTAAAGTATAAGGTAAAAATATAGATAGGAAGGAAAATCAACGGAAGTACAAAAGAAATCAAAATGAAGGGACCATCTTGGATTAAAATTCGTTAAATCACGTTAAATTATGGTTTCTGGTCTAGATGCGCTCTGCAGGGACTGACGAGGGTTCAGAGGTCAAGTCCGCCCCTTAGTTGTCAGCAGAATGGCCCACATTTTGGATATGTTATAGAGTAAACTCTAAAGAAAAAATATAGATGGGAGGGAAAATCAACGGAAGTACAAAAGAAATCAAAATGAAGGGACCATCTTGGATTAAAATTCGTTGAATTATGGTGTCTGGTCTATACGTGCTCTGTATGGAGGCATAAGGGTTCAGAGGTCAAACGCACCCCTTAGTTGTCAGCAGAATGGCCCAAATTTTGGATATGTTATAGAGTAAAGTATAAGGTAAAAATATAGATAGGAAGGAAAATCAACGGAAGTACAAAAGAAATCAAAATGAAGGGACCATCTTGGATTAAAATTCGTTAAATCACGTTAAATTATGGTTTCTGGTCTAGATGCGCTCTGCAGGGACTGACGAGGGTTCAGAGGTCAAGTCCGCCCCTTAGTTGTCAGCAGAATGGCCCACATTTTGGATATGTTATAGAGTAAACTCTAAAGAAAAAAATATAGATGGGAGGAAAATCAACGGAAGTACAAAAGAAATCAAAATGAAGGGACCATCTTGGATTAAAATTCGTTGAATTATGGTTTCTGGTCTATACGTGCTCTGTATGGAGGCATAAGGGTTCAGAGGTCAAACGCACCCCTTAGTTGTCAGCAGAATGGCCCAAATTTTGGATATGTTATAGAGTAAAGTATAAGGTAAAAATATAGATAGGAAGGAAAATCAACGGAAGTACAAAAGAAATCAAAATGAAGGGACCATCTTGGATTAAAATTCGTTAAATCACGTTAAATTATGGTTTCTGGTCTAGATGCGCTCTGCAGGGACTGACGAGGGTTCAGAGGTCAAGTCCGCCCCTTAGTTGTCAGCAGAATGGCCCACATTTTGGATATGTTATAGAGTAAACTCTAAAGAAAAAATATAGATGGGGGGAAAATCAACGGAAGTACAAAAGAAATCAAAATGAAGGGACCATCTTGGATTAAAATTCGTTGAATTATGGTTTCTGGTCTATACGTGCTCTGTATGGAGGCATAAGGGTTCAGAGGTCAAACGCACCCCTTAGTTGTCAGCAGAATGGCCCAAATTTTGGATATGTTATAGAGTAAAGTATAAGGTAAAAATATAGATAGGAAGGAAAATCAACGGAAGTACAAAAAGAAATCAAAATGAAGGGACCATCTTGGATTAAAATTCGTTAAATCACGTTAAATTATGGTTTCTGGTCTAGATGCGCTCTGCAGGGACTGACGAGGGTTCAGAGGTCAAGTCCGCCCCTTAGTTGTCAGCAGAATGGCCCACATTTTGGATATGTTATAGAGTAAACTCTAAAGAAAAAATATAGATGGGAGGGAAAATCAACGGAAGTACAAAAGAAATCAAAATGAAGGGACCATCTTGGATTAAAATTCGTTGAATTATGGTTTCTGGTCTATACGTGCTCTGTATGGAGGCATAAGGGTTCAGAGGTCAAACGCACCCCTTAGTTGTCAGCAGAATGGCCCAAATTTTGGATATGTTATAGAGTAAAGTATAAGGTAAAAATATAGATAGGAAGGAAAATCAACGGAAGTACAAAAGAAATCAAAATGAAGGGACCATCTTGGATTAAAATTCGTTAAATCACGTTAAATTATGGTTTCTGGTCTAGATGCGCTCTGCAGGGACTGACGAGGGTTCAGAGGTCAAGTCCGCCCCTTAGTTGTCAGCAGAATGGCCCACATTTTGGATATGTTATAGAGTAAACTCTAAAGAAAAAATATAGATGGGAGGGAAAATCAACGGAAGTACAAAAGAAATCAAAATGAAGGGACCATCTTGGATTAAAATTCGTTGAATTATGGTTTCTGGTCTATACGTGCTCTGTATGGAGGCATAAGGGTTCAGAGGTCAAACGCACCCCTTAGTTGTCAGCAGAATGGCCCAAATTTTGGATATGTTATAGAGTAAAGTATAAGGTAAAAATATAGATAGGAAGGAAAATCAACGGAAGTACAAAAGAAATCAAAATGAAGGGACCATCTTGGATTAAAATTCGTTAAATCACGTTAAATTATGGTTTCTGGTCTAGATGCGCTCTGCAGGGACTGACGAGGGTTCAGAGGTCAAGTCCGCCCCTTAGTTGTCAGCAGAATGGCCCACATTTTGGATATGTTATAGAGTAAACTCTAAAGAAAAAATATAGATGGGAGGGAAAATCAACGGAAGTACAAAAGAAATCAAAATGAAGGGACCATCTTGGATTAAAATTCGTTGAATTATGGTTTCTGGTCTATACGTGCTCTGTATGGAGGCATAAGGGTTCAGAGGTCAAACGCACCCCTTAGTTGTCAGCAGAATGGCCCAAATTTTGGATATGTTATAGAGTAAAGTATAAGGTAAAAATATAGATAGGAAGGAAAATCAACGGAAGTACAAAAGAAATCAAAATGAAGGGACCATCTTGGATTAAAATTCGTTAAATCACGTTAAATTATGGTTTCTGGTCTAGATGCGCTCTGCAGGGACTGACGAGGGTTCAGAGGTCAAGTCCGCCCCTTAGTTGTCAGCAGAATGGCCCACATTTTGGATATGTTATAGAGTAAACTCTAAAGAAAAAATATAGATGGGAGGGAAAATCAACGGAAGTACAAAAGAAATCAAAATGAAGGGACCATCTTGGATTAAAATTCGTTGAATTATGGTTTCTGGTCTATACGTGCTCTGTATGGAGGCATAAGGGTTCAGAGGTCAAACGCACCCGTTAGTTGTCAGCAGAATGGCCCAAATTTTGGATATGTTATAGAGTAAAGTATAAGGTAAAAATATAGATAGGAAGGAAAATCAACGGAAGTACAAAAGAAATCAAAATGAAGGGACCATCTTGGATTAAAATTCGTTAAATCACGTTAAATTATGGTTTCTGGTCTAGATGCGCTCTGCAGGGACTGACGAGGGTTCAGAGGTCAAGTCCGCCCCTTAGTTGTCAGCAGAATGGCCCACATTTTGGATATGTTATAGAGTAAACTCTAAAGAAAAAATATAGATGGGAGGGAAAATCAACGGAAGTACAAAAGAAATCAAAATGAAGGGACCATCTTGGATTAAAATTCGTTGAATTATGGTGTCTGGTCTATACGTGCTCTGTATGGAGGCATAAGGGTTCAGAGGTCAAACGCACCCTTAGTTGTCAGCAGAATGGCCCAAATTTTGGATATGTTATAGAGTAAAGTATAAGGTAAAAATATAGATAGGAAGGAAAATCAACGGAAGTACAAAAGAAATCAAAATGAAGGGACCATCTTGGATTAAAATTCGTTAAATCACGTTAAATTATGGTTTCTGGTCTAGATGCGCTCTGCAGGGACTGACGAGGGTTCAGAGGTCAAGTCCGCCCCTTAGTTGTCAGCAGAATGGCCCACATTTTGGATATGTTATAGAGTAAACTCTAAAGAAAAAATATAGATGGGAGGGAAAATCAACGGAAGTACAAAAGAAATCAAAATGAAGGGACCATCTTGGATTAAAATTCGTTGAATTATGGTTTCTGGTCTATACGTGCTCTGTATGGAGGCATAAGGGTTCAGAGGTCAAACGCACCCCTTAGTTGTCAGCAGAATGGCCCAAATTTTGGATATGTTATAGAGTAAAGTATAAGGTAAAAATATAGATAGGAAGGAAAATCAACGGAAGTACAAAAGAAATCAAAATGAAGGGACCATCTTGGATTAAAATTCGTTAAATCACGTTAAATTATGGTTTCTGGTCTAGATGCGCTCTGCAGGGACTGACGAGGGTTCAGAGGTCAAGTCCGCCCCTTAGTTGTCAGCAGAATGGCCCACATTTTGGATATGTTATAGAGTAAACTCTAAAGAAAAAATATAGATGGGAGGGAAAATCAACGGAAGTACAAAAGAAGTCCCTCAGCTTTATTACATCCAGACATGTGCCATGATGATGTGGATATCCTAACCGAGTATATACTGATATTATGCGAGCGATTCAATCATTCAATACTACGGTGGCTGGTCTGGCGAAATAGTCAAATACACACATCACATGTACACGTCACGTCACAACCTGAGGTGAACCAAATTATAGAGTACTCAAGTAACTTGGGCTTGGCTAGACTTCTCGAGTGAGTAACTTACCATTTCATATGGCATGGACATGCATGCATGCATGCATGGTGATGGAAAAATTTTAGCAGGTTGATCGATGAACAGCTGGAGTTTGCTAAATTTTAATACCTCGTTTATCACACCGGTAACACAAATACACATCACGATTGAGGAATCATAAGCAGCAACCAATGAAGCACATACTTGGTACATATCATGATATTCAAGCACAAATTATAGCACTTTTAATCTAAATTTGATTACCAATGTGATTCTGCCAGAAAATCGATATATTGAAAATAAATTGGGCGCTCTATTGGGTGTAACAGCGTGGTATTCACAGTACGTCGTCTTAAAGCAAGGAGCACACCACTCATTCCTTCCATGGAAATCTTATTTCCATGTTCCTTCCGCATTTGGTGTAACCCTTGGTAGTTCCGGTAAAAAAAAAGGTCGGTTGTGTAAACAAGTTGGATGTCCATTGGGAGCAACATAATTAATAGCCATGATTATTTATTATCATTGAACTAAAAGATATGCAATTGATTAATCTTCAGAATATCTGGTTAAAAATCTGGTTAAAAGTTTGGCTCCCGAAACTAATCCGCGTGCAGCAGAATGGCCCACATTTTGGATAATATGTTATAGAGTAAAGTATAGGCCTAAGGTAAAAATATAGATGGGAGGGAAAATCAACGGAAGTACAAAAGAAATCAAAATGAAGGGACCATCTTGGATTAAAATTCGTTGAATTATGGTTTCTGGTCTATACGTGCTCCGTATGGAGGCATAAGGGTTCAGAGGTCAAACGCACCCCTTAGTTGTCAGCAGAATGGCCCAAATTTTGGATATGTTATAGAGTAAAGTATAAGGTAAAAATATAGATAGGAAGGAAAATCAACGGAAGTACAAAAGAAATCAAAATGAAGGGACCATCTTGGATTAAAATTCGTTAAATCACGCTAAATTATGGTTTCTGGTCTAGATGCGCTCTGCAGGGACTGACGAGGGTTCAGAGGTCAAGTCCGCCCCTTAGTTGTCAGCAGAATGGCCCACATTTTGGATATGTTATAGAGTAAACTCTAAAGAAAAAATATAGATGGGAGGAAAATCAACGGAAGTACAAAAGAAATCAAAATGAAGGGACCATCTTGGATTAAAATTCGTTGAATTATGGTTTCTGGTCTATACGTGCTCCGTATGGAGGCATAAGGGTTCAGAGGTCAAACGCACCCCTTAGTTGTCAGCAGAATGGCCCAAATTTTGGATATGTTATAGAGTAAAGTATAAGGTAAAAATATAGATAGGAAGGAAAATCAACGGAAGTACAAAAGAAATCAAAATGAAGGGACCATCTTGGATTAAAATTCGTTAAATCACGCTAAATTATGGTTTCTGGTCTAGATGCGCTCTGCAGGGACTGACGAGGGTTCAGAGGTCAAGTCCGCCCCTTAGTTGTCAGCAGAATGGCCCAAATTTTGGATATGTTATAGAGTAAACTCTAAAGAAAAAATATAGATGGGAGGGAAAATCAACGGAAGTACAAAAGAAATCAAAATGAAGGGACCATCTTGGATTAAAATTCGTTGAATTATGGTTTCTGGTCTATACGTGCTCCGTATGGAGGCATAAGGGTTCAGAGGTCAAACGCACCCCTTAGTTGTCAGCAGAATGGCCCAAATTTTGGATATGTTATAGAGTAAAGTATAAGGTAAAAATATAGATAGGAAGGAAAATCAACGGAAGTACAAAAGAAATCAAAATGAAGGGACCATCTTGGATTAAAATTCGTTAAATCACGCTAAATTATGGTTTCTGGTCTAGATGCGCTCTGCAGGGACTGACGAGGGTTCAGAGGTCAAGTCCGCCCCTTAGTTGTCAGCAGAATGGCCCACATTTTGGATATGTTATAGAGTAAACTCTAAAGAAAAAATATAGATGGGAGGGAAAATCAACGGAAGTACAAAAGAAATCAAAATGAAGGGACCATCTTGGATTAAAATTCGTTGAATTATGGTTTCTGGTCTATACGTGCTCCGTATGGAGGCATAAGGGTTCAGAGGTCAAACGCACCCCTTAGTTGTCAGCAGAATGGCCCAAATTTTGGATATGTTATAGAGTAAAGTATAAGGTAAAAATATAGATAGGAAGGAAAATCAACGGAAGTACAAAAGAAATCAAAATGAAGGGACCATCTTGGATTAAAATTCGTTAAATCACGCTAAATTATGGTTTCTGGTCTAGATGCGCTCTGCAGGGACTGACGAGGGTTCAGAGGTCAAGTCCGCCCCTTAGTTGTCAGCAGAATGGCCCACATTTTAGATATGTTATAGAGTAAACTCTAAGGAAAAAATATAGATGGGAGGGAAAATCAACGGAAGTACAAAAGAAATCAAAATGAAGGGACCATCTTGGATTAAAATTCGTTGAATTATGGTTTCTGGTCTATACGTGCTCCGTATGGAGGCATAAGGGTTCAGAGGTCAAACGCACCCCTTAGTTGTCAGCAGAATGGCCCAAATTTTGGATATGTTATAGAGTAAAGTATAAGGTAAAAATATAGATAGGAAGGAAAATCAACGGAAGTACAAAAGAAATCAAAATGAAGGGACCATCTTGGATTAAAATTCGTTAAATCACGCTAAATTATGGTTTCTGGTCTAGATGCGCTCTGCAGGGACTGACGAGGGTTCAGAGGTCAAGTCCGCCCCTTAGTTGTCAGCAGAATGGCCCACATTTTGGATATGTTATAGAGTAAACTCTAAAGAAAAAATATAGATAGGAGGGAAAATCAACGGAAGTACAAAAGAAATCAAAATGAAGGGACCATCTTGGATTAAAATTCGTTGAATTATGGTTTCTGGTCTATACGTGCTCCGTATGGAGGCATAAGGGTTCAGAGGTCAAACGCACCCCTTAGTTGTCAGCAGAATGGCCCAAATTTTGGATATGTTATAGAGTAAAGTATAAGGTAAAAATATAGATAGGAAGGAAAATCAACGGAAGTACAAAAGAAATCAAAATGAAGGGACCATCTTGGATTAAAATTCGTTAAATCACGCTAAATTATGGTTTCTGGTCTAGATGCGCTCTGCAGGGACTGACGAGGGTTCAGAGGTCAAGTCCGCCCCTTAGTTGTCAGCAGAATGGCCCACATTTTGGATATGTTATAGAGTAAACTCTAAAGAAAAAATATAGATGGGAGGGAAAATCAACGGAAGTACAAAAGAAATCAAAATGAAGGGACCATCTTGGATTAAAATTCGTTGAATTATGGTTTCTGGTCTATACGTGCTCCGTATGGAGGCATAAGGGTTCAGAGGTCAAACGCACCCCTTAGTTGTCAGCAGAATGGCCCAAATTTTGGATATGTTATAGAGTAAAGTATAAGGTAAAAATATAGATAGGAAGGAAAATCAACGGAAGTACAAAAGAAATCAAAATGAAGGGACCATCTTGGATTAAAATTCGTTAAATCACGCTAAATTATGGTTTCTGGTCTAGATGCGCTCTGCAGGGACTGACGAGGGTTCAGAGGTCAAGTCCGCCCCTTAGTTGTCAGCAGAATGGCCCACATTTTGATATGTTATAGAGTAAACTCTAAAGAAAAAAATATATAGATGGGAGGGAAAATCAACGGAAGTACAAAAGAAATCAAAATGAAGGGACCATCTTGGATTAAAATTCGTTGAATTATGGTTTCTGGTCTATACGTGCTCCGTATGGAGGCATAAGGGTTCAGAGGTCAAACGCACCCCTTAGTTGTCAGCAGAATGGCCCAAATTTTGGATATGTTATAGAGTAAAGTATAAGGTAAAAATATAGATAGGAAGGAAAATCAACGGAAGTACAAAAGAAATCAAAATGAAGGGACCATCTTGGATTAAAATTCGTTAAATCACGCTAAATTATGGTTTCTGGTCTAGATGCGCTCTGCAGGGACTGACGAGGGTTCAGAGGTCAAGTCCGCCCCTTAGTTGTCAGCAGAATGGCCCACATTTTGATATGTTATAGAGTAAACTCTAAAGAAAAATATAGATGGGAGGGAAAATCAACGGAAGTACAAAAGAAATCAAAATGAAGGGACCATCTTGGATTAAAATTCGTTGAATTATGGTTTCTGGTCTATACGTGCTCCGTATGGAGGCATAAGGGTTCAGAGGTCAAACGCACCCCTTAGTTGTCAGCAGAATGGCCCAAATTTTGGATATGTTATAGAGTAAAGTATAAGGTAAAAATATAGATAGGAAGGAAAATCAACGGAAGTACAAAAGAAATCAAAATGAAGGGACCATCTTGGATTAAAATTCGTTAAATCACGCTAAATTATGGTTTCTGGTCTAGATGCGCTCTGCAGGGACTGACGAGGGTTCAGAGGTCAAGTCCGCCCCTTAGTTGTCAGCAGAATGGCCCACATTTTGGAGATGTTATAGAGTAAACTCTAAAGAAAAGAATATAGATGGGAGGGAAAATCAACGGAAGTACAAAAGAAATCAAAATGAAGGGACCATCTTGGATTAAAATTCGTTGAATTATGGTTTCTGGTCTATACGTGCTCCGTATGGAGGCATAAGGGTTCAGAGGTCAAACGCACCCCTTAGTTGTCAGCAGAATGGCCCAAATTTTGGATATGTTATAGAGTAAAGTATAAGGTAAAAATATAGATAGGAAGGAAAATCAACGGAAGTACAAAAGAAATCAAAATGAAGGGACCATCTTGGATTAAAATTCGTTAAATCACGCTAAATTATGGTTTCTGGTCTAGATGCGCTCTGCAGGGACTGACGAGGGTTCAGAGGTCAAGTCCGCCCCTTAGTTGTCAGCAGAATGGCCCACATTTTGGATATGTTATAGAGTAAACTCTAAAGAAAAAATATAGATGGGAGGGAAAATCAACGGAAGTACAAAAGAAATCAAAATGAAGGGACCATCTTGGATTAAAATTCGTTGAATTATGGTTTCTGGTCTATACGTGCTCCGTATGGAGGCATAAGGGTTCAGAGGTCAAACGCACCCCTTAGTTGTCAGCAGAATGGCCCAAATTTTGGATATGTTATAGAGTAAAGTATAAGGTAAAAATATAGATAGGAAGGAAAATCAACGGAAGTACAAAAGAAATCAAAATGAAGGGACCATCTTGGATTAAAATTCGTTAAATCACGCTAAATTATGGTTTCTGGTCTAGATGCGCTCTGCAGGGACTGACGAGGGTTCAGAGGTCAAGTCCGCCCCTTAGTTGTCAGCAGAATGGCCCACATTTTGGATATGTTATAGAGTAAACTCTAAAGAAAAAATATAGATGGGAGGGAAAATCAACGGAAGTACAAAAGAAATCAAAATGAAGGGACCATCTTGGATTAAAATTCGTTGAATTATGGTTTCTGGTCTATACGTGCTCCGTATGGAGGCATAAGGGTTCAGAGGTCAAACGCACCCCTTAGTTGTCAGCAGAATGGCCCAAATTTTGGATATGTTATAGAGTAAAGTATAAGGTAAAAATATAGATAGGAAGGAAAATCAACGGAAGTACAAAAGAAATCAAAATGAAGGGACCATCTTGGATTAAAATTCGTTAAATCACGCTAAATTATGGTTTCTGGTCTAGATGCGCTCTGCAGGGACTGACGAGGGTTCAGAGGTCAAGTCCGCCCCTTAGTTGTCAGCAGAATGGCCCACATTTTGGGTATGTTATAGAGTAAACTCTAAAGAAAAAATATAGATGGGAGGGAAAATCAACGGAAGTACAAAAGAAATCAAAATGAAGGGACCATCTTGGATTAAAATTCGTTGAATTATGGTTTCTGGTCTATACGTGCTCCGTATGGAGGCATAAGGGTTCAGAGGTCAAACGCACCCCTTAGTTGTCAGCAGAATGGCCCAAATTTTGGATATGTTATAGAGTAAAGTATAAGGTAAAAATATAGATAGGAAGGAAAATCAACGGAAGTACAAAAGAAATCAAAATGAAGGGACCATCTTGGATTAAAATTCGTTAAATCACGCTAAATTATGGTTTCTGGTCTAGATGCGCTCTGCAGGGACTGACGAGGGTTCAGAGGTCAAGTCCGCCCCTTAGTTGTCAGCAGAATGGCCCACATTTTGGATATGTTATAGAGTAAACTCTAAAGAAAAAATATAGATGGGAGGGAAAATCAACGGAAGTACAAAAGAAATCAAAATGAAGGGACCATCTTGGATTAAAATTCGTTGAATTATGGTTTCTGGTCTATACGTGCTCCGTATGGAGGCATAAGGGTTCAGAGGTCAAACGCACCCCTTAGTTGTCAGCAGAATGGCCCAAATTTTGGATATGTTATAGAGTAAAGTATAAGGTAAAAATATAGATAGGAAGGAAAATCAACGGAAGTACAAAAGAAATCAAAATGAAGGGACCATCTTGGATTAAAATTCGTTAAATCACGCTAAATTATGGTTTCTGGTCTAGATGCGCTCTGCAGGGACTGACGAGGGTTCAGAGGTCAAGTCCGCCCCTTAGTTGTCAGCAGAATGGCCCACATTTTGATATGTTATAGAGTAAACTCTAAAGAAAAAATATAGATGGGAAGGAAAATCAACGGAAGTACAAAAGAAATCAAAATGAAGGGACCATCTTGGATTAAAATTCGTTGAATTATGGTTTCTGGTCTATACGTGCTCCGTATGGAGGCATAAGGGTTCAGAGGTCAAACGCACCCCTTAGTTGTCAGCAGAATGGCCCAAATTTTGGATATGTTATAGAGTAAAGTATAAGGTAAAAATATAGATAGGAAGGAAAATCAACGGAAGTACAAAAGAAATCAAAATGAAGGGACCATCTTGGATTAAAATTCGTTAAATCACGCTAAATTATGGTTTCTGGTCTAGATGCGCTCTGCAGGGACTGACGAGGGTTCAGAGGTCAAGTCCGCCCCTTAGTTGTCAGCAGAATGGCCCACATTTTGGATATGTTATAGAGTAAACTCTAAAGAAAAAATATAGATGGGAGGGAAAATCAACGGAAGTACAAAAGAAATCAAAATGAAGGGACCATCTTGGATTAAAATTCGTTGAATTATGGTTTCTGGTCTATACGTGCTCCGTATGGAGGCATAAGGGTTCAGAGGTCAAACGCACCCCTTAGTTGTCAGCAGAATGGCCCAAATTTTGGATATGTTATAGAGTAAAGTATAAGGTAAAAATATAGATAGGAAGGAAAATCAACGGAAGTACAAAAGAAATCAAAATGAAGGGACCATCTTGGATTAAAATTCGTTAAATCACGCTAAATTATGGTTTCTGGTCTAGATGCGCTCTGCAGGGACTGACGAGGGTTCAGAGGTCAAGTCCGCCCCTTAGTTGTCAGCAGAATGGCCCACATTTTGTATATGTTATAGAGTAAACTCCAAAGAAAAAAAATAGATGGGAGGGAAAATCAACGGAAGTACAAAAGAAATCAAAATGAAGGGACCATCTTGGATTAAAATTCGTTGAATTATGGTTTCTGGTCTATACGTGCTCCGTATGGAGGCATAAGGGTTCAGAGGTCAAACGCACCCCTTAGTTGTCAGCAGAATGGCCCAAATTTTGGATATGTTATAGAGTAAAGTATAAGGTAAAAATATAGATAGGAAGGAAAATCAACGGAAGTACAAAAGAAATCAAAATGAAGGGACCATCTTGGATTAAAATTCGTTAAATCACGCTAAATTATGGTTTCTGGTCTAGATGCGCTCTGCAGGGACTGACGAGGGTTCAGAGGTCAAGTCCGCCCCTTAGTTGTCAGCAGAATGGCCCACATTTTGATATGTTATAGAGTAAACTCTAAAGAAAAAAATATAGATGGGAGGGAAAATCAACGGAAGTACAAAAGAAATCAAAATGAAGGGACCATCTTGGATTAAAATTCGTTGAATTATGGTTTCTGGTCTATACGTGCTCCGTATGGAGGCATAAGGGTTCAGAGGTCAAACGCACCCCTTAGTTGTCAGCAGAATGGCCCAAATTTTGGATATGTTATAGAGTAAAGTATAAGGTAAAAATATAGATAGGAAGGAAAATCAACGGAAGTACAAAAGAAATCAAAATGAAGGGACCATCTTGGATTAAAATTCGTTAAATCACGCTAAATTATGGTTTCTGGTCTAGATGCGCTCTGCAGGGACTGACGAGGGTTCAGAGGTCAAGTCCGCCCCTTAGTTGTCAGCAGAATGGCCCACATTTTGATATGTTATAGAGTAAACTCTAAAGAAAAAATATAGATGGGAGGGAAAATCAACGGAAGTACAAAAGAAATCAAAATGAAGGGACCATCTTGGATTAAAATTCGTTGAATTATGGTTTCTGGTCTATACGTGCTCCGTATGGAGGCATAAGGGTTCAGAGGTCAAACGCACCCCTTAGTTGTCAGCAGAATGGCCCAAATTTTGGATATGTTATAGAGTAAAGTATAAGGTAAAAATATAGATAGGAAGGAAAATCAACGGAAGTACAAAAGAAATCAAAATGAAGGGACCATCTTGGATTAAAATTCGTTAAATCACGCTAAATTATGGTTTCTGGTCTAGATGCGCTCTGCAGGGACTGACGAGGGTTCAGAGGTCAAGTCCGCCCCTTAGTTGTCAGCAGAATGGCCCACAGCTTGGAGAAGTTATAGAGTAAACTCTAAAGAAAAAATATAGATGGGAGGGAAAATCAACGGAAGTACAAAAGAAATCAAAATGAAGGGACCATCTTGGATTAAAATTCGTTGAATTATGGTTTCTGGTCTATACGTGCTCCGTATGGAGGCATAAGGGTTCAGAGGTCAAACGCACCCCTTAGTTGTCAGCAGAATGGCCCAAATTTTGGATATGTTATAGAGTAAAGTATAAGGTAAAAATATAGATAGGAAGGAAAATCAACGGAAGTACAAAAGAAATCAAAATGAAGGGACCATCTTGGATTAAAATTCGTTAAATCACGCTAAATTATGGTTTCTGGTCTAGATGCGCTCTGCAGGGACTGACGAGGGTTCAGAGGTCAAGTCCGCCCCTTAGTTGTCAGCAGAATGGCCCACATTTTGGATATGTTATAGAGTAAACTCTAAAGAAAAAATATAGATGGGAGGAAAATCAACGGAAGTACAAAAGAAATCAAAATGAAGGGACCATCTTGGATTAAAATTCGTTGAATTATGGTTTCTGGTCTATACGTGCTCCGTATGGAGGCATAAGGGTTCAGAGGTCAAACGCACCCCTTAGTTGTCAGCAGAATGGCCCAAATTTTGGATATGTTATAGAGTAAAGTATAAGGTAAAAATATAGATAGGAAGGAAAATCAACGGAAGTACAAAAGAAATCAAAATGAAGGGACCATCTTGGATTAAAATTCGTTAAATCACGCTAAATTATGGTTTCTGGTCTAGATGCGCTCTGCAGGGACTGACGAGGGTTCAGAGGTCAAGTCCGCCCCTTAGTTGTCAGCAGAATGGCCCACATTTTGATATGTTATAGAGTAAACTCTAAAGAAAAAAATATAGATGGGAGGGAAAATCAACGGAAGTACAAAAGAAATCAAAATGAAGGGACCATCTTGGATTAAAATTCGTTGAATTATGGTTTCTGGTCTATACGTGCTCCGTATGGAGGCATAAGGGTTCAGAGGTCAAACGCACCCCTTAGTTGTCAGCAGAATGGCCCAAATTTTGGATATGTTATAGAGTAAAGTATAAGGTAAAAATATAGATAGGAAGGAAAATCAACGGAAGTACAAAAGAAATCAAAATGAAGGGACCATCTTGGATTAAAATTCGTTAAATCACGCTAAATTATGGTTTCTGGTCTAGATGCGCTCTGCAGGGACTGACGAGGGTTCAGAGGTCAAGTCCGCCCCTTAGTTGTCAGCAGAATGGCCCACATTTTGATATGTTATAGAGTAAACTCTAAAGAAAAAATATAGATGGGAGGGAAAATCAACGGAAGTACAAAAGAAATCAAAATGAAGGGACCATCTTGGATTAAAATTCGTTGAATTATGGTTTCTGGTCTATACGTGCTCCGTATGGAGGCATAAGGGTTCAGAGGTCAAACGCACCCCTTAGTTGTCAGCAGAATGGCCCAAATTTTGGATATGTTATAGAGTAAAGTATAAGGTAAAAATATAGATAGGAAGGAAAATCAACGGAAGTACAAAAGAAATCAAAATGAAGGGACCATCTTGGATTAAAATTCGTTAAATCACGCTAAATTATGGTTTCTGGTCTAGATGCGCTCTGCAGGGACTGACGAGGGTTCAGAGGTCAAGTCCGCCCCTTAGTTGTCAGCAGAATGGCCCACATTTTGATATGTTATAGAGTAAACTCTAAAGAAAAAATATAGATGGGAGGGAAAATCAACGGAAGTACAAAAGAAATCAAAATGAAGGGACCATCTTGGATTAAAATTCGTTGAATTATGGTTTCTGGTCTATACGTGCTCCGTATGGAGGCATAAGGGTTCAGAGGTCAAACGCACCCCTTAGTTGTCAGCAGAATGGCCCAAATTTTGGATATGTTATAGAGTAAAGTATAAGGTAAAAATATAGATAGGAAGGAAAATCAACGGAAGTACAAAAGAAATCAAAATGAAGGGACCATCTTGGATTAAAATTCGTTAAATCACGCTAAATTATGGTTTCTGGTCTAGATGCGCTCTGCAGGGACTGACGAGGGTTCAGAGGTCAAGTCCGCCCCTTAGTTGTCAGCAGAATGGCCCACATTTGGGTATGGTATAGAGTAAACTCTAAAGAAAAAATATAGATGGGAGGGAAAATCAACGGAAGTACAAAAGAAATCAAAATGAAGGGACCATCTTGGATTAAAATTCGTTGAATTATGGTTTCTGGTCTATACGTGCTCCGTATGGAGGCATAAGGGTTCAGAGGTCAAACGCACCCCTTAGTTGTCAGCAGAATGGCCCAAATTTTGGATATGTTATAGAGTAAAGTATAAGGTAAAAATATAGATAGGAAGGAAAATCAACGGAAGTACAAAAGAAATCAAAATGAAGGGACCATCTTGGATTAAAATTCGTTAAATCACGCTAAATTATGGTTTCTGGTCTAGATGCGCTCTGCAGGGACTGACGAGGGTTCAGAGGTCAAGTCCGCCCCTTAGTTGTCAGCAGAATGGCCCACATTTTGGATATGTTATAGAGTAAACTCTAAAGAAAAAATATAGATGGGAGGGAAAATCAACGGAAGTACAAAAGAAATCAAAATGAAGGGACCATCTTGGATTAAAATTCGTTGAATTATGGTTTCTGGTCTATACGTGCTCCGTATGGAGGCATAAGGGTTCAGAGGTCAAACGCACCCCTTAGTTGTCAGCAGAATGGCCCAAATTTTGGATATGTTATAGAGTAAAGTATAAGGTAAAAATATAGATAGGAAGGAAAATCAACGGAAGTACAAAAGAAATCAAAATGAAGGGACCATCTTGGATTAAAATTCGTTAAATCACGCTAAATTATGGTTTCTGGTCTAGATGCGCTCTGCAGGGACTGACGAGGGTTCAGAGGTCAAGTCCGCCCCTTAGTTGTCAGCAGAATGGCCCACATTTTGGATATGTTATAGAGTAAACTCTAAAGAAAAAATATAGATGGGAGGGAAAATCAACGGAAGTACAAAAGAAATCAAAATGAAGGGACCATCTTGGATTAAAATTCGTTGAATTATGGTTTCTGGTCTATACGTGCTCCGTATGGAGGCATAAGGGTTCAGAGGTCAAACGCACCCCATAGGTGTCAGCAGAATGGCCCAAATTTTGGATATGTTATAGAGTAAAGTATAAGGTAAAAATATAGATAGGAAGGAAAATCAACGGAAGTACAAAAGAAATCAAAATGAAGGGACCATCTTGGATTAAAATTCGTTAAATCACGCTAAATTATGGTTTCTGGTCTAGATGCGCTCTGCAGGGACTGACGAGGGTTCAGAGGTCAAGTCCGCCCCTTAGTTGTCAGCAGAATGGCCCACATTTTGGATATGTTATAGAGTAAACTCTAAAGAAAAAATATAGATGGGAGGAAAAATCAACGGAAGTACAAAAGAAATCAAAATGAAGGGACCATCTTGGATTAAAATTCGTTGAATTATGGTTTCTGGTCTATACGTGCTCCGTATGGAGGCATAAGGGTTCAGAGGTCAAACGCACCCCTTAGTTGTCAGCAGAATGGCCCAAATTTTGGATATGTTATAGAGTAAAGTATAAGGTAAAAATATAGATAGGAAGGAAAATCAACGGAAGTACAAAAGAAATCAAAATGAAGGGACCATCTTGGATTAAAATTCGTTAAATCACGCTAAATTATGGTTTCTGGTCTAGATGCGCTCTGCAGGGACTGACGAGGGTTCAGAGGTCAAGTCCGCCCTTAGTTGTCAGCAGAATGGCCCACATTTTGATATGTTATAGAGTAAACTCTAAAGAAAAAATATAGATGGGAGGGAAAATCAACGGAAGTACAAAAGAAATCAAAATGAAGGGACCATCTTGGATTAAAATTCGTTGAATTATGGTTTCTGGTCTATACGTGCTCCGTATGGAGGCATAAGGGTTCAGAGGTCAAACGCACCCCTTAGTTGTCAGCAGAATGGCCCAAATTTTGGATATGTTATAGAGTAAAGTATAAGGTAAAAATATAGATAGGAAGGAAAATCAACGGAAGTACAAAAGAAATCAAAATGAAGGGACCATCTTGGATTAAAATTCGTTAAATCACGCTAAATTATGGTTTCTGGTCTAGATGCGCTCTGCAGGGACTGACGAGGGTTCAGAGGTCAAGTCCGCCCCTTAGTTGTCAGCAGAATGGCCCACATTTTGGATATGTTATAGAGTAAACTCTAAAGAAAAAATATAGATGGGAGGGAAAATCAACGGAAGTACAAAAGAAATCAAAATGAAGGGACCATCTTGGATTAAAATTCGTTGAATTATGGTTTCTGGTCTATACGTGCTCCGTATGGAGGCATAAGGGTTCAGAGGTCAAACGCACCCCTTAGTTGTCAGCAGAATGGCCCAAATTTTGGATATGTTATAGAGTAAAGTATAAGGTAAAAATATAGATAGGAAGGAAAATCAACGGAAGTACAAAAGAAATCAAAATGAAGGGACCATCTTGGATTAAAATTCGTTAAATCACGCTAAATTATGGTTTCTGGTCTAGATGCGCTCTGCAGGGACTGACGAGGGTTCAGAGGTCAAGTCCGCCCCTTAGTTGTCAGCAGAATGGCCCACATTTTGATATGTTATAGAGTAAACTCTAAAGAAAAAATATAGATGGGAGGAAAATCAACGGAAGTACAAAAGAAATCAAAATGAAGGGACCATCTTGGATTAAAATTCGTTGAATTATGGTTTCTGGTCTATACGTGCTCCGTATGGAGGCATAAGGGTTCAGAGGTCAAACGCACCCCTTAGTTGTCAGCAGAATGGCCCAAATTTTGGATATGTTATAGAGTAAAGTATAAGGTAAAAATATAGATAGGAAGGAAAATCAACGGAAGTACAAAAGAAATCAAAATGAAGGGACCATCTTGGATTAAAATTCGTTAAATCACGCTAAATTATGGTTTCTGGTCTAGATGCGCTCTGCAGGGACTGACGAGGGTTCAGAGGTCAAGTCCGCCCCTTAGTTGTCAGCAGAATGGCCCACATTTTGGATATGTTATAGAGTAAACTCTAAAGAAAAAATATAGATGGGAGGAAAATCAACGGAAGTACAAAAGAAATCAAAATGAAGGGACCATCTTGGATTAAAATTCGTTGAATTATGGTTTCTGGTCTATACGTGCTCCGTATGGAGGCATAAGGGTTCAGAGGTCAAACGCACCCCTTAGTTGTCAGCAGAATGGCCCAAATTTTGGATATGTTATAGAGTAAAGTATAAGGTAAAAATATAGATAGGAAGGAAAATCAACGGAAGTACAAAAGAAATCAAAATGAAGGGACCATCTTGGATTAAAATTCGTTAAATCACGCTAAATTATGGTTTCTGGTCTAGATGCGCTCTGCAGGGACTGACGAGGGTTCAGAGGTCAAGTCCGCCCCTTAGTTGTCAGCAGAATGGCCCACATTTTGGATATGTTATAGAGTAAACTCTAAAGAAAAAATATAGATGGGAAGGAAAATCAACGGAAGTACAAAAGAAATCAAAATGAAGGGACCATCTTGGATTAAAATTCGTTGAATTATGGTTTCTGGTCTATACGTGCTCCGTATGGAGGCATAAGGGTTCAGAGGTCAAACGCACCCCTTAGTTGTCAGCAGAATGGCCCAAATTTTGGATATGTTATAGAGTAAAGTATAAGGTAAAAATATAGATAGGAAGGAAAATCAACGGAAGTACAAAAGAAATCAAAATGAAGGGACCATCTTGGATTAAAATTCGTTAAATCACGCTAAATTATGGTTTCTGGTCTAGATGCGCTCTGCAGGGACTGACGAGGGTTCAGAGGTCAAGTCCGCCCCTTAGTTGTCAGCAGAATGGCCCACATTTTGATATGTTATAGAGTAAACTCTAAAGAAAAAATATAGATGGGAGGGAAAATCAACGGAAGTACAAAAGAAATCAAAATGAAGGGACCATCTTGGATTAAAATTCGTTGAATTATGGTTTCTGGTCTATACGTGCTCCGTATGGAGGCATAAGGGTTCAGAGGTCAAACGCACCCCTTAGTTGTCAGCAGAATGGCCCAAATTTTGGATATGTTATAGAGTAAAGTATAAGGTAAAAATATAGATAGGAAGGAAAATCAACGGAAGTACAAAAGAAATCAAAATGAAGGGACCATCTTGGATTAAAATTCGTTAAATCACGCTAAATTATGGTTTCTGGTCTAGATGCGCTCTGCAGGGACTGACGAGGGTTCAGAGGTCAAGTCCGCCCCTTAGTTGTCAGCAGAATGGCCCACATTTTGATATGTTATAGAGTAAACTCTAAAGAAAAAATATAGATGGGAGGGAAAATCAACGGAAGTACAAAAGAAATCAAAATGAAGGGACCATCTTGGATTAAAATTCGTTGAATTATGGTTTCTGGTCTATACGTGCTCCGTATGGAGGCATAAGGGTTCAGAGGTCAAACGCACCCCTTAGTTGTCAGCAGAATGGCCCAAATTTTGGATATGTTATAGAGTAAAGTATAAGGTAAAAATATAGATAGGAAGGAAAATCAACGGAAGTACAAAAGAAATCAAAATGAAGGGACCATCTTGGATTAAAATTCGTTAAATCACGCTAAATTATGGTTTCTGGTCTAGATGCGCTCTGCAGGGACTGACGAGGGTTCAGAGGTCAAGTCCGCCCCTTAGTTGTCAGCAGAATGGCCCACATTTTGGATATGTTATAGAGTAAACTCTAAAGAAAAAATATAGATGGGAGGGAAAATCAACGGAAGTACAAAAGAAATCAAAATGAAGGGACCATCTTGGATTAAAATTCGTTGAATTATGGTTTCTGGTCTATACGTGCTCCGTATGGAGGCATAAGGGTTCAGAGGTCAAACGCACCCTTTAGTTGTCAGCAGAATGGCCCAAATTTTGGATATGTTATAGAGTAAAGTATAAAGTAAAAATATAGATAGGAAGGAAAATCAACGGAAGTACAAAAGAAATCAAAATGAAGGGACCATCTTGGATTAAAATTCGTTAAATCACGCTAAATTATGGTTTCTGGTCTAGATGCGCTCTGCAGGGACTGACGAGGGTTCAGAGGTCAAGTCCGCCCCTTAGTTGTCAGCAGAATGGCCCACATTTTGGATATGTTATAGAGTAAACTCTAAAGAAAAAATATAGATGGGAGGGAAAATCAACGGAAGTACAAAAGAAATCAAAATGAAGGGACCATCTTGGATTAAAATTCGTTGAATTATGGTTTCTGGTCTATACGTGCTCCGTATGGAGGCATAAGGGTTCAGAGGTCAAACGCACCCTTAGTTGTCAGCAGAATGGCCCAAATTTTGGATATGTTATAGAGTAAAGTATAAGGTAAAAATATAGATAGGAAGGAAAATCAACGGAAGTACAAAAGAAATCAAAATGAAGGGACCATCTTGGATTAAAATTCGTTAAATCACGCTAAATTATGGTTTCTGGTCTAGATGCGCTCTGCAGGGACTGACGAGGGTTCAGAGGTCAAGTCCGCCCTTAGTTGTCAGCAGAATGGCCCACATTTTGGATATGTTATAGAGTAAACTCTAAAGAAAAAATATAGATGGGAGGGAAAATCAACGGAAGTACAAAAGAAATCAAAATGAAGGGACCATCTTGGATTAAAATTCGTTGAATTATGGTTTCTGGTCTATACGTGCTCCGTATGGAGGCATAAGGGTTCAGAGGTCAAACGCACCCCTTAGTTGTCAGCAGAATGGCCCAAATTTTGGATATGTTATAGAGTAAAGTATAAGGTAAAAATATAGATAGGAAGGAAAATCAACGGAAGTACAAAAGAAATCAAAATGAAGGGACCATCTTGGATTAAAATTCGTTAAATCACGCTAAATTATGGTTTCTGGTCTAGATGCGCTCTGCAGGGACTGACGAGGGTTCAGAGGTCAAGTCCGCCCCTTAGTTGTCAGCAGAATGGCCCACATTTTGGATATGTTATAGAGTAAACTCTAAAGAAAAAATATAGATGGGAGGGAAAATCAACGGAAGTACAAAAGAAATCAAAATGAAGGGACCATCTTGGATTAAAATTCGTTGAATTATGGTTTCTGGTCTATACGTGCTCCGTATGGAGGCATAAGGGTTCAGAGGTCAAACGCACCCCTTAGTTGTCAGCAGAATGGCCCAAATTTTGGATATGTTATAGAGTAAAGTATAAGGTAAAAATATAGATAGGAAGGAAAATCAACGGAAGTACAAAAGAAATCAAAATGAAGGGACCATCTTGGATTAAAATTCGTTAAATCACGCTAAATTATGGTTTCTGGTCTAGATGCGCTCTGCAGGGACTGACGAGGGTTCAGAGGTCAAGTCCGCCCCTTAGTTGTCAGCAGAATGGCCCACATTTTGATATGTTATAGAGTAAACTCTAAAGAAAAAATATAGATGGGAGGAAAATCAACGGAAGTACAAAAGAAATCAAAATGAAGGGACCATCTTGGATTAAAATTCGTTGAATTATGGTTTCTGGTCTATACGTGCTCCGTATGGAGGCATAAGGGTTCAGAGGTCAAACGCACCCCTTAGTTGTCAGCAGAATGGCCCAAATTTTGGATATGTTATAGAGTAAAGTATAAGGTAAAAATATAGATAGGAAGGAAAATCAACGGAAGTACAAAAGAAATCAAAATGAAGGGACCATCTTGGATTAAAATTCGTTAAATCACGCTAAATTATGGTTTCTGGTCTAGATGCGCTCTGCAGGGACTGACGAGGGTTCAGAGGTCAAGTCCGCCCCTTAGTTGTCAGCAGAATGGCCCACATTTTGGATATGTTATAGAGTAAACTCTAAAGAAAAAATATAGATGGGAGGGAAAATCAACGGAAGTACAAAAGAAATCAAAATGAAGGGACCATCTTGGATTAAAATTCGTTGAATTATGGTTTCTGGTCTATACGTGCTCCGTATGGAGGCATAAGGGTTCAGAGGTCAAACGCACCCCTTAGTTGTCAGCAGAATGGCCCAAATTTTGGATATGTTATAGAGTAAAGTATAAGGTAAAAATATAGATAGGAAGGAAAATCAACGGAAGTACAAAAGAAATCAAAATGAAGGGACCATCTTGGATTAAAATTCGTTAAATCACGCTAAATTATGGTTTCTGGTCTAGATGCGCTCTGCAGGGACTGACGAGGGTTCAGAGGTCAAGCCCGCCCCTTAGTTGTCAGCAGAATGGCCCACATTTTGGATATGTTATAGAGTAAACTCTAAAGAAAAAAAATATAGATGGGAGGAAAATCAACGGAAGTACAAAAGAAATCAAAATGAAGGGACCATCTTGGATTAAAATTCGTTGAATTATGGTTTCTGGTCTATACGTGCTCCGTATGGAGGCATAAGGGTTCAGAGGTCAAACGCACCCCTTAGTTGTCAGCAGAATGGCCCAAATTTTGGATATGTTATAGAGTAAAGTATAAGGTAAAAATATAGATAGGAAGGAAAATCAACGGAAGTACAAAAGAAATCAAAATGAAGGGACCATCTTGGATTAAAATTCGTTAAATCACGCTAAATTATGGTTTCTGGTCTAGATGCGCTCTGCAGGGACTGACGAGGGTTCAGAGGTCAAGTCCGCCCCTTAGTTGTCAGCAGAATGGCCCACATTTTGGATATGTTATAGAGTAAACTCTAAAGAAAAAATATAGATGGGAGGGAAAATCAACGGAAGTACAAAAGAAATCAAAATGAAGGGACCATCTTGGATTAAAATTCGTTGAATTATGGTTTCTGGTCTATACGTGCTCCGTATGGAGGCATAAGGGTTCAGAGGTCAAACGCACCCCTTAGTTGTCAGCAGAATGGCCCAAATTTTGGATATGTTATAGAGTAAAGTATAAGGTAAAAATATAGATAGGAAGGAAAATCAACGGAAGTACAAAAGAAATCAAAATGAAGGGACCATCTTGGATTAAAATTCGTTAAATCACGCTAAATTATGGTTTCTGGTCTAGATGCGCTCTGCAGGGACTGACGAGGGTTCAGAGGTCAAGTCCGCCACTTAGTTGTCAGCAGAATGGCCCACATTTTGGATATGTTATAGAGTAAACTATATGGTAAACATATAGATGGGAAGGAAAAATCAACGGAAGTACAAAAGAAATCAAAATGAAGGGACCATCTTGGATTAAAATTCGTTGAATTATGGTTTCTGGTCTATACGTGCTCCGTATGGAGGCATAAGGGTTCAGAGGTCAAACGCACCCCTTAGTTGTCAGCAGAATGGCCCAAATTTTGGATATGTTATAGAGTAAAGTATAAGGTAAAAATATAGATAGGAAGGAAAATCAACGGAAGTACAAAAGAAATCAAAATGAAGGGACCATCTTGGATTAAAATTCGTTAAATCACGCTAAATTATGGTTTCTGGTCTAGATGCGCTCTGCAGGGACTGACGAGGGTTCAGAGGTCAAGTCCGCCCTTAGTTGTCAGCAGAATGGCCCACATTTTGATATGTTATAGAGTAAACTCTAAAGAAAAAATATAGATGGGAGGAAAAATCAACGGAAGTACAAAAGAAATCAAAATGAAGGGACCATCTTGGATTAAAATTCGTTGAATTATGGTTTCTGGTCTATACGTGCTCCGTATGGAGGCATAAGGGTTCAGAGGTCAAACGCACCCCTTAGTTGTCAGCAGAATGGCCCAAATTTTGGATATGTTATAGAGTAAAGTATAAGGTAAAAATATAGATAGGAAGGAAAATCAACGGAAGTACAAAAGAAATCAAAATGAAGGGACCATCTTGGATTAAAATTCGTTAAATCACGCTAAATTATGGTTTCTGGTCTAGATGCGCTCTGCAGGGACTGACGAGGGTTCAGAGGTCAAGTCCGCCCCTTAGTTGTCAGCAGAATGGCCCACATTTTGGATATGTTATAGAGTAAACTCTAAAGAAAAAATATAGATGGGAGGGAAAATCAACGGAAGTACAAAAGAAATCAAAATGAAGGGACCATCTTGGATTAAAATTCGTTGAATTATGGTTTCTGGTCTATACGTGCTCCGTATGGAGGCATAAGGGTTCAGAGGTCAAACGCACCCCTTAGTTGTCAGCAGAATGGCCCAAATTTTGGATATGTTATAGAGTAAAGTATAAGGTAAAAATATAGATAGGAAGGAAAATCAACGGAAGTACAAAAGAAATCAAAATGAAGGGACCATCTTGGATTAAAATTCGTTAAATCACGCTAAATTATGGTTTCTGGTCTAGATGCGCTCTGCAGGGACTGACGAGGGTTCAGAGGTCAAGTCCGCCCCTTAGTTGTCAGCAGAATGGCCCACATTTTGGATATGTTATAGAGTAAACTCTAAAGAAAAAATATAGATGGGAGGAAAATCAACGGAAGTACAAAAGAAATCAAAATGAAGGGACCATCTTGGATTAAAATTCGTTGAATTATGGTTTCTGGTCTATACGTGCTCCGTATGGAGGCATAAGGGTTCAGAGGTCAAACGCACCCCTTAGTTGTCAGCAGAATGGCCCAAATTTTGGATATGTTATAGAGTAAAGTATAAGGTAAAAAATAGATAGGAAGGAAAATCAACGGAAGTACAAAAGAAATCAAAATGAAGGGACCATCTTGGATTAAAATTCGTTAAATCACGCTAAATTATGGTTTCTGGTCTAGATGCGCTCTGCAGGGACTGACGAGGGTTCAGAGGTCAAGTCCGCCCTTAGTTGTCAGCAGAATGGCCCACATTTTGGATATGTTATAGAGTAAACTCTAAAGAAAAAATATAGATGGGAGGGAAAATCAACGGAAGTACAAAAGAAATCAAAATGAAGGGACCATCTTGGATTAAAATTCGTTGAATTATGGTTTCTGGTCTATACGTGCTCCGTATGGAGGCATAAGGGTTCAGAGGTCAAACGCACCCCTTAGTTGTCAGCAGAATGGCCCAAATTTTGGATATGTTATAGAGTAAAGTATAAGGTAAAAATATAGATAGGAAGGAAAATCAACGGAAGTACAAAAGAAATCAAAATGAAGGGACCATCTTGGATTAAAATTCGTTAAATCACGCTAAATTATGGTTTCTGGTCTAGATGCGCTCTGCAGGGACTGACGAGGGTTCAGAGGTCAAGTCCGCCCTTAGTTGTCAGCAGAATGGCCCACATTTTGATATGTTATAGAGTAAACTCTAAAGAAAAAATATAGATGGGAGGTAAAATCAACGGAAGTACAAAAGAAATCAAAATGAAGGGACCATCTTGGATTAAAATTCGTTGAATTATGGTTTCTGGTCTATACGTGCTCCGTATGGAGGCATAAGGGTTCAGAGGTCAAACGCACCCCTTAGTTGTCAGCAGAATGGCCCAAATTTTGGATATGTTATAGAGTAAAGTATAAGGTAAAAATATAGATAGGAAGGAAAATCAACGGAAGTACAAAAGAAATCAAAATGAAGGGACCATCTTGGATTAAAATTCGTTAAATCACGCTAAATTATGGTTTCTGGTCTAGATGCGCTCTGCAGCGACTGACGAGGGTTCATAGATCAAGTCCTCCCCTTAGTTGTCAGCAGAATGGCCCACATTTTGATATGTTATAGAGTAAACTCTAAAGAAAAAATATAGATGGGAGGAAAATCAACGGAAGTACAAAAGAAATCAAAATGAAGGGACCATCTTGGATTAAAATTCGTTGAATTATGGTTTCTGGTCTATACGTGCTCCGTATGGAGGCATAAGGGTTCAGAGGTCAAACGCACCCCTTAGTTGTCAGCAGAATGGCCCAAATTTTGGATATGTTATAGAGTAAAGTATAAGGTAAAAATATAGATAGGAAGGAAAATCAACGGAAGTACAAAAGAAATCAAAATGAAGGGACCATCTTGGATTAAAATTCGTTAAATCACGCTAAATTATGGTTTCTGGTCTAGATGCGCTCTGCAGGGACTGACGAGGGTTCAGAGGTCAAGTCCGCCCTTAGTTGTCAGCAGAATGGCCCACATTTTGATATGTTATAGAGTAAACTCTAAAGAAAAAAATATATGGGAGAGGAAAATCAACGGAAGTACAAAAGAAATCAAAATGAAGGGACCATCTTGGATTAAAATTCGTTGAATTATGGTTTCTGGTCTATACGTGCTCCGTATGGAGGCATAAGGGTTCAGAGGTCAAACGCGCCCCCTTAGTTGTCAGCAGAATGGCCCAAATTTTGGATATGTTATAGAGTAAAGTATAAGGTAAAAATATAGATAGGAAGGAAAATCAACGGAAGTACAAAAGAAATCAAAATGAAGGGACCATCTTGGATTAAAATTCGTTAAATCACGCTAAATTATGGTTTCTGGTCTAGATGCGCTCTGCAGGGACTGACGAGGGTTCAGAGGTCAAGTCCGCCCTTAGTGGTCAGCAGAATGGCCCACATTTTGGATATGTTATAGAGTAAACTCTAAAGAAAAAATATAGATGGGAGGGAAAATCAACGGAAGTACAAAAGAAATCAAAATGAAGGGACCATCTTGGATTAAAATTCGTTGAATTATGGTTTCTGGTCTATACGTGCTCCGTATGGAGGCATAAGGGTTCAGAGGTCAAACGCACCCCTTAGTTGTCAGCAGAATGGCCCAAATTTTGGATATGTTATAGAGTAAAGTATAAGGTAAAAATATAGATAGGAAGGAAAATCAACGGAAGTACAAAAGAAATCAAAATGAAGGGACCATCTTGGATTAAAATTCGTTAAATCACGCTAAATTATGGTTTCTGGTCTAGATGCGCTCTGCAGGGACTGACGAGGGTTCAGAGGTCAAGTGCGCCCCTGAGTTGTCAGCAGAATGGCCCACCTTTTGGATATGTTATAGAGTAAACTCTAAAGAAAAAAATATAGATGGGAGGGAAAATCAACGGAAGTACAAAAGAAATCAAAATGAAGGGACCATCTTGGATTAAAATTCGTTGAATTATGGTTTCTGGTCTATACGTGCTCCGTATGGAGGCATAAGGGTTCAGAGGTCAAACGCACCCCTTAGTTGTCAGCAGAATGGCCCAAATTTTGGATATGTTATAGAGTAAAGTATAAGGTAAAAATATAGATAGGAAGGAAAATCAACGGAAGTACAAAAGAAATCAAAATGAAGGGACCATCTTGGATTAAAATTCGTTAAATCACGCTAAATTATGGTTTCTGGTCTAGATGCGCTCTGCAGGGACTGACGAGGGTTCAGAGGTCAAGTCCGCCCCTTAGTTGTCAGCAGAATGGCCCACATTTTGATATGTTATAGAGTAAACTCTAAAGAAAAAATATAGATGGGAGGGAAAATCAACGGAAGTACAAAAGAAATCAAAATGAAGGGACCATCTTGGATTAAAATTCGTTGAATTATGGTTTCTGGTCTATACGTGCTCCGTATGGAGGCATAAGGGTTCAGAGGTCAAACGCACCCCTTAGTTGTCAGCAGAATGGCCCAAATTTTGGATATGTTATAGAGTAAAGTATAAGGTAAAAATATAGATAGGAAGGAAAATCAACGGAAGTACAAAAGAAATCAAAATGAAGGGACCATCTTGGATTAAAATTCGTTAAATCACGCTAAATTATGGTTTCTGGTCTAGATGCGCTCTGCATGGACACACGAGGGTTCAGAGGTCAAGTCCGCCCCTTAGTTGTCAGCAGAATGGCCCACATTTTGGATATGTTATAGAGTAAACTCTAAAGAAAAAATATAGATGGGAGGGAAAATCAACGGAAGTACAAAAGAAATCAAAATGAAGGGACCATCTTGGATTAAAATTCGTTGAATTATGGTTTCTGGTCTATACGTGCTCCGTATGGAGGCATAAGGGTTCAGAGGTCAAACGCACCCCTTAGTTGTCAGCAGAATGGCCCAAATTTTGGATATGTTATAGAGTAAAGTATAAGGTAAAAATATAGATAGGAAGGAAAATCAACGGAAGTACAAAAGAAATCAAAATGAAGGGACCATCTTGGATTAAAATTCGTTAAATCACGCTAAATTATGGTTTCTGGTCTAGATGCGCTCTGCAGGGACTGACGAGGGTTCAGAGGTCAAGTCCGCCCCTTAGTTGTCAGCAGAATGGCCCACATTTTGGATATGTTATAGAGTAAACTCTAAAGAAAAAATATAGATGGGAGGGAAAATCAACGGAAGTACAAAAGAAATCAAAATGAAGGGACCATCTTGGATTAAAATTCGTTGAATTATGGTTTCTGGTCTATACGTGCTCCGTATGGAGGCATAAGGGTTCAGAGGTCAAACGCACCCCTTAGTTGTCAGCAGAATGGCCCAAATTTTGGATATGTTATAGAGTAAAGTATAAGGTAAAAATATAGATAGGAAGGAAAATCAACGGAAGTACAAAAGAAATCAAAATGAAGGGACCATCTTGGATTAAAATTCGTTAAATCACGCTAAATTATGGTTTCTGGTCTAGATGCGCTCTGCAGGGACTGACGAGGGTTCAGAGGTCAAGTCCGCCCCTTAGTTGTCAGCAGAATGGCCCACATTTTGGATATGTTATAGAGTAAACTCTAAAGAAAAAATATAGATGGGAGGGAAAATCAACGGAAGTACAAAAGAAATCAAAATGAAGGGACCATCTTGGATTAAAATTCGTTGAATTATGGTTTCTGGTCTATACGTGCTCCGTATGGAGGCATAAGGGTTCAGAGGTCAAACGCACCCCTTAGTTGTCAGCAGAATGGCCCAAATTTTGGATATGTTATAGAGTAAAGTATAAGGTAAAAATATAGATAGGAAGGAAAATCAACGGAAGTACAAAAGAAATCAAAATGAAGGGACCATCTTGGATTAAAATTCGTTAAATCACGCTAAATTATGGTTTCTGGTCTAGATGCGCTCTGCAGGGACTGACGAGGGTTCAGAGGTCAAGTCCGCCCCTTAGTAGTCAGCAGAATGGCCCACATTTTGGATATGTTATAGAGTAAACTCTAAAGAAAAAATATAGATGGGAGGGAAAATCAACGGAAGTACAAAAGAAATCAAAATGAAGGGACCATCTTGGATTAAAATTCGTTGAATTATGGTTTCTGGTCTATACGTGCTCCGTATGGAGGCATAAGGGTTCAGAGGTCAAACGCACCCCTTAGTTGTCAGCAGAATGGCCCAAATTTTGGATATGTTATAGAGTAAAGTATAAGGTAAAAATATAGATAGGAAGGAAAATCAACGGAAGTACAAAAGAAATCAAAATGAAGGGACCATCTTGGATTAAAATTCGTTAAATCACGCTAAATTATGGTTTCTGGTCTAGATGCGCTCTGCAGGGACTGACGAGGGTTCAGAGGTCAAGTCCGCCCCTTAGTTGTCAGCAGAATGGCCCACATTTTGGATATGTTATAGAGTAAACTCTAAAGAAAAAATATAGATGGGAGGGAAAATCAACGGAAGTACAAAAGAAATCAAAATGAAGGGACCATCTTGGATTAAAATTCGTTGAATTATGGTTTCTGGTCTATACGTGCTCCGTATGGAGGCATAAGGGTTCAGAGGTCAAACGCACCCCTTAGTTGTCAGCAGAATGGCCCAAATTTTGGATATGTTATAGAGTAAAGTATAAGGTAAAAATATAGATAGGAAGGAAAATCAACGGAAGTACAAAAGAAATCAAAATGAAGGGACCATCTTGGATTAAAATTCGTTAAATCACGCTAAATTATGGTTTCTGGTCTAGATGCGCTCTGCAGGGACTGACGAGGGTTCAGAGGTCAAGTCCGCCCCTTAGTTGTCAGCAGAATGGCCCACATTTTGGATATGTTATAGAGTAAACTCTAAAGAAAAAATATAGATGGGAGGGAAAATCAACGGAAGTACAAAAGAAATCAAAATGAAGGGACCATCTTGGATTAAAATTCGTTGAATTATGGTTTCTGGTCTATACGTGCTCCGTATGGAGGCATAAGGGTTCAGAGGTCAAACGCACCCCTTAGTTGTCAGCAGAATGGCCCAAATTTTGGATATGTTATAGAGTAAAGTATAAGGTAAAAATATAGATAGGAAGGAAAATCAACGGAAGTACAAAAGAAATCAAAATGAAGGGACCATCTTGGATTAAAATTCGTTAAATCACGCTAAATTATGGTTTCTGGTCTAGATGCGCTCTGCAGGGACTGACGAGGGTTCAGAGGTCAAGTCCGCCCCTTAGTTGTCAGCAGAATGGCCCACATTTTGATATGTTATAGAGTAAACTCTAAAGAAAAAATATAGATGGGAGGAAAATCAACGGAAGTACAAAAGAAATCAAAATGAAGGGACCATCTTGGATTAAAATTCGTTGAATTATGGTTTCTGGTCTATACGTGCTCCGTATGGAGGCATAAGGGTTCAGAGGTCAAACGCACCCCTTAGTTGTCAGCAGAATGGCCCAAATTTTGGATATGTTATAGAGTAAAGTATAAGGTAAAAATATAGATAGGAAGGAAAATCAACGGAAGTACAAAAGAAATCAAAATGAAGGGACCATCTTGGATTAAAATTCGTTAAATCACGCTAAATTATGGTTTCTGGTCTAGATGCGCTCTGCAGGGACTGACGAGGGTTCAGAGGTCAAGTCCGCCCCTTAGTTGTCAGCAGAATGGCCCACATTTTGATATGTTATAGAGTAAACTCTAAAGAAAAAATATAGATGGGAGGGAAAATCAACGGAAGTACAAAAGAAATCAAAATGAAGGGACCATCTTGGATTAAAATTCGTTGAATTATGGTTTCTGGTCTATACGTGCTCCGTATGGAGGCATAAGGGTTCAGAGGTCAAACGCACCCTTAGTTGTCAGCAGAATGGCCCAAATTTTGGATATGTTATAGAGTAAAGTATAAGGTAAAAATATAGATAGGAAGGAAAATCAACGGAAGTACAAAAGAAATCAAAATGAAGGGACCATCTTGGATTAAAATTCGTTAAATCACGCTAAATTATGGTTTCTGGTCTAGATGCGCTCTGCAGGGACTGACGAGGGTTCAGAGGTCAAGTCCGCCCCTTAGTTGTCAGCAGAATGGCCCACATTTTGGATATGTTATAGAGTAAACTCTAAAGAAAAAATATAGATGGGAGGGAAAATCAACGGAAGTACAAAAGAAATCAAAATGAAGGGACCATCTTGGATTAAAATTCGTTGAATTATGGTTTCTGGTCTATACGTGCTCCGTATGGAGGCATAAGGGTTCAGAGGTCAAACGCACCCCTTAGTTGTCAGCAGAATGGCCCAAATTTTGGATATGTTATAGAGTAAAGTATAAGGTAAAAATATAGATAGGAAGGAAAATCAACGGAAGTACAAAAGAAATCAAAATGAAGGGACCATCTTGGATTAAAATTCGTTAAATCACGCTAAATTATGGTTTCTGGTCTAGATGCGCTCTGCAGGGACTGACGAGGGTTCAGAGGTCAAGTCCGCCCCTTAGTTGTCAGCAGAATGGCCCACATTTTGGATATGTTATAGAGTAAACTCTAAAGAAAAAATATAGATGGGAGGAAAATCAACGGAAGTACAAAAGAAATCAAAATGAAGGGACCATCTTGGATTAAAATTCGTTGAATTATGGTTTCTGGTCTATACGTGCTCCGTATGGAGGCATAAGGGTTCAGAGGTCAAACGCACCCCTTAGTTGTCAGCAGAATGGCCCAAATTTTGGATATGTTATAGAGTAAAGTATAAGGTAAAAATATAGATAGGAAGGAAAATCAACGGAAGTACAAAAGAAATCAAAATGAAGGGACCATCTTGGATTAAAATTCGTTAAATCACGCTAAATTATGGTTTCTGGTCTAGATGCGCTCTGCAGGGACTGACGAGGGTTCAGAGGTCAAGTCCGCCCCTTAGTTGTCAGCAGAATGGCCCACATTTTGGATATGTTATAGAGTAAAAAAAAAAAAAAAAATATAGATGGGAGGGAAAATCAACGGAAGTACAAAAGAAATCAAAATGAAGGGACCATCTTGGATTAAAATTCGTTGAATTATGGTTTCTGGTCTATACGTGCTCCGTATGGAGGCATAAGGGTTCAGAGGTCAAGCGCGCCCCTTAGTTGTCCGCAGAATGGCCCAAATTTTGGATATGTTATAGAGTAAAGTATAAGGTAAAAATATAGATAGGAAGGAAAATCAACGGAAGTACAAAAGAAATCAAAATGAAGGGACCATCTTGGATTAAAATTCGTTAAATCACGCTAAATTATGGTTTCTGGTCTAGATGCGCTCTGCAGGGACTGACGAGGGTTCAGAGGTCAAGTCCGCCCTTAGTTGTCAGCAGAATGGCCCACATTTTGGATATGTTATAGAGTAAACTCTAAAGAAAAAATATAGATGGGAGGGAAAATCAACGGAAGTACAAAAGAAATCAAAATGAAGGGACCATCTTGGATTAAAATTCGTTGAATTATGGTTTCTGGTCTATACGTGCTCCGTATGGAGGCATAAGGGTTCAGAGGTCAAACGCACCCCTTAGTTGTCAGCAGAATGGCCCAAATTTTGGATATGTTATAGAGTAAAGTATAAGGTAAAAATATAGATAGGAAGGAAAATCAACGGAAGTACAAAAGAAATCAAAATGAAGGGACCATCTTGGATTAAAATTCGTTAAATCACGCTAAATTATGGTTTCTGGTCTAGATGCGCTCTGCAGGGACTGACGAGGGTTCAGAGGTCAAGTCCGCCCCTTAGTTGTCAGCAGAATGGCCCACATTTTGGATATGTTATAGAGTAAACTCTAAAGAAAAAATATAGATGGGAGGAAAATCAACGGAAGTACAAAAGAAATCAAAATGAAGGGACCATCTTGGATTAAAATTCGTTGAATTATGGTTTCTGGTCTATACGTGCTCCGTATGGAGGCATAAGGGTTCAGAGGTCAAACGCACCCCTTAGTTGTCAGCAGAATGGCCCAAATTTTGGATATGTTATAGAGTAAAGTATAAGGTAAAAATATAGATAGGAAGGAAAATCAACGGAAGTACAAAAGAAATCAAAATGAAGGGACCATCTTGGATTAAAATTCGTTAAATCACGCTAAATTATGGTTTCTGGTCTAGATGCGCTCTGCAGGGACTGACGAGGGTTCAGAGGTCAAGTCCGCCCCTTAGTTGTCAGCAGAATGGCCCACATTTTGGATATGTTATAGAGTAAACTCTAAAGAAAAAATATAGATGGGAGGGAAAATCAACGGAAGTACAAAAGAAATCAAAATGAAGGGACCATCTTGGATTAAAATTCGTTGAATTATGGTTTCTGGTCTATACGTGCTCCGTATGGAGGCATAAGGGTTCAGAGGTCAAACGCACCCCTTAGTTGTCAGCAGAATGGCCCAAATTTTGGATATGTTATAGAGTAAAGTATAAGGTAAAAATATAGATAGGAAGGAAAATCAACGGAAGTACAAAAGAAATCAAAATGAAGGGACCATCTTGGATTAAAATTCGTTAAATCACGCTAAATTATGGTTTCTGGTCTAGATGCGCTCTGCAGGGACTGACGAGGGTTCAGAGGTCAAGTCCGCCCCTTAGTTGTCAGCAGAATGGCCCACATTTTGGATATGTTATAGAGTAAACTCTAAAGAAAAATATAGATGGGAGGGAAAATCAACGGAAGTACAAAAGAAATCAAAATGAAGGGACCATCTTGGATTAAAATTCGTTGAATTATGGTTTCTGGTCTATACGTGCTCCGTATGGAGGCATAAGGGTTCAGAGGTCAAACGCACCCCTTAGTTGTCAGCAGAATGGCCCAAATTTTGGATATGTTATAGAGTAAAGTATAAGGTAAAAATATAGATAGGAAGGAAAATCAACGGAAGTACAAAAGAAATCAAAATGAAGGGACCATCTTGGATTAAAATTCGTTAAATCACGCTAAATTATGGTTTCTGGTCTAGATGCGCTCTGCAGGGACTGACGAGGGTTCAGAGGTCAAGTCCGCCCCTTAGTTGTCAGCAGAATGGCCCACATTTTGGATATGTTATAGAGTAAACTCTAAAGAAAAAATATAGATGGGAGGGAAAATCAACGGAAGTACAAAAGAAATCAAAATGAAGGGACCATCTTGGATTAAAATTCGTTGAATTATGGTTTCTGGTCTATACGTGCTCTGTATGGACACACAAGGGTTCAGAGGTCAAGTCCGCCCCTTAGTTGTCAGCAGAATGGCCCACATTTTGGATATGTTATAGAGTAAAGTATAAGGTAAAAATATAGATAGGAAGGAAAATCAACGGAAGTACAAAAGAAATCAAAATGAAGGGACCATCTTGGATTAAAATTCGTTGAATTATGGTTTCTGGTCTATACGTGCTCTGTATGGACACACAAGGGTTCAGAGGTCAAATCCGCCCCTTAGATGTCAGCAGAATGGCCCACATTTTGGATATGTTATAGAGTAAAGTATAAGGAAAAAATATAGATAGGAAGGAAAATCAACGGAAGTACAAAAGAAATCAAAATGAAGGGACCATCTTGGATTAAAATTCGTTGAATTATGGTTTCTGGTCTATACGTGCTCTGTATGGACACACAAGGGTTCAGAGGTCAAATGGCCCAAATTTTGGATATGTTATAGAGTAAAGTATAAGGTAAAAATATAGATGGGAGGGAAAATCAACGGAAGTACAAAAGAAATCAAAATGAAGGGACCATCTTGGATTAAAATTCGTTGAATTATGGTTTCTGGTCTATACGTGCTCTGTATGGACACACAAGGGTTCAGAGGTCAAATCCGCCCCTTAGATGTCAGCAGAATGGCCCACATTTTGGATATGTTATAGAGTAAAGTATAAGGTAAAAATATAGATAGGAAGGAAAATCAACGGAAGTACAAAAGAAATCAAAATGAAGGGACCATCTTGGATTAAAATTCGTTGAATTATGGTTTCTGGTCTATACGTGCTCTGTATGGACACACAAGGGTTCAGAGGTCAAATCCGCCCCTTAGATGTCAGCAGAATGGCCCACATTTTGGATATGTTATAGAGTAAAGTATAAGGTAAAAATATAGATAGGAAGGAAAATCAACGGAAGTACAAAAGAAATCAAAATGAAGGGACCATCTTGGATTAAAATTCGTTGAATTATGGTTTCTGGTCTATACGTGCTCTGTATGGTCACACAAGGGTTCAGAGTAGTGCTGTAATCGATAAGCTTTCTGGGTATCGATATGTCGGGAGGCAAACATCCGACATGTCGATACTATTATCGATACTCACGCAGTTTGAAACACGGATTTGAGTTTACCAATTTTATTATCAGTAAGTTCCAGAAACAAGTTAACAACAAGTGTATTGAAGCCTAACAGCTAAAACTACATGGATCATGCATCAAACAAACGAAAGTGGTATTGCAAATCCGCAATTTTATACATGACTTTGGCAATGTGTGCCATGTCGTTTGTGTATCGATACTGACATTGAGTGTTTCGACATGTCGGAAGTCTATGTATTTTCCGACTATCGATACTTACGACAATCGATTACAGCACTAGTTCAGAGGTCAAATCCTCCCCTTAGATGTCAGCAGAATGGCCCACATTTTGGATATGTTATAGAGTAAAGTATAAGGTAAAAATATAGATAGGAAGGAAAATCAACGGAAGTACAAAAGAAATCAAAATGAAGGGACCATCTTGGATTAAAATTCGTTAAATTATGGTTTCTGGTCTAGATGCGCTCTGTAGGGACTCACGAGGGTTCAGAGGTCAAGTCCGCCCCTTAGATGTCAGCAGAATGGCCCAAATTTTGGATATGCTATAGAGTAAAGTATAAGGTAAAAATATAGATGGGAGGGAAAATCAAAGGAAGTACAAAAGAAATCAAAATGAAGGGACCATCTTGGATTAAAATTCGTTGAATTATGGTTTCTGGTCTATACGTGCTCTGTATGGACACACAAGGGTTCAGAGGTCAAATCCGCCCCTTAGATGTCAGCAGAATATGTTATAGAGTAAAGTATAAGGTAAAAATATATATGGGAGGGAAAATCAACGGAAGTACAAAAGAAATCAAAATGAAGGGACCATCTTGGATTAAAATTCGTTGAATTATGGTTTCTGGTCTACACGTGCTCTGTATGGACACACAAGGGTTCGGAGGTCAAATCCGCCCCTTAGATGTCAGCAGAATCGCCCACATTTTGGATATGTTATAGAGTAAACTATAAAGTAAAAACATAGATGGGAGGGAAAATCAACAGAAGTACAGAAGAAATCAAACTGAAGGGACCATCTTGGATTAAGATTCGTTAAATCACGTTAAATTATGGTTTCCGGTCTAGATGCGCTCTGTAGGGACTCACGAGGTTTCAGAGGTCAAGTCCGCCCCTTAGATGTCAGCAGAATGGCCCAAATTTTGGATATGTTATAGAGTAAAGTATAAGGTAAAAATATAGATGGGAGGGAAAATCAACGGAAGTACAAAAGAAATCAAAATGAAGGGACCATCTTGGATTAAAATTCGTTGAATTACGGTTTCTGGTCTATACGTGCTCTGTATGGACACACAAGGGTTCAGAGGTAAAATCCGCCCCTTAGATGTCAGCAGAATGGCCCACATTTTGGATATGTTATAGAGTAAAGTATAAGGTAAAAATATAGATAGGAAGGAAAATCAACGGAAGTACAAAAGAAATCAAAATGAAGGGACCATCTTGGATTAAAATTCGTTAAATCACGTTAAATTATGGTTTCTGGTCTAGATGCGCTCTGTAGGGACTCACGAGGTTTCAGAGGTCAAGTCCGCCCCTTAGATGTCAGCAGAATGGCCCAAATTTTGGATATGTTATAGAGTAAAGTATAAGGTAAAAATATAGATGGGAGGGAAAATCAACGGAAGTACAAAAGAAATCAAAATGAAGGGACCATCTTGGATTAAAATTCGTTGAATTATGGTTTCTGGTCTATACGTGCTCTGTATGGACACACAAGGGTTCAGAGGTCAAATCCGCCCCTTAGATGTCAGCAGAATGGCCCACATTTTGGATATGTTATAGAGTAAAGTATAAGGTAAAAATATAGATAGGAAGGAAAATCAACGGAAGTACAAAAGAAATCAAAATGAAGGGACCATCTTGGATTAAAATTCGTTAAATCACGTTAAATTATGGTTTCTGGTCTAGATGCGCTCTGTAGGGACTCACGAGGTTTCAGAGGTCAAGTCCGCCCCTTAGATGTCAGCAGAATGGCCCAAATTTTGGATATGCTATAGAGTAAAGTATAAGGTAAAAATATAGATGGGAGGGAAAATCAAGGGAAGTACAAAAGAAATGAAAATGAAGGGACCATCTTGGATTAAAATTCGTTGAATTATGGTTTCTGGTCTATACGTGCTCTGTATGGACACACAAGGGTTCAGAGGTCAAATCCGCCCATTAGATGTAAGCAGAATATGTTATAGAGTAAAGTATAAGGTAAAAATATAGATAGGAAGGAAAATCAACGGAAGTACAAAAGAAATCAAAATGAAGGGACCATCTTGGATTAAAATTCGTTAAATCACGTTAAATTATAGTTTCTGGTCTAGATGCGCTCTGTAGGGACTCACGAGGTTTCAGAGGTCAAGTCCGCCCCTTAGATGTCAGCAGAATGGCCCAAATTTTGGATATGCTATAGAGTAAAGTATAAGGTAAAAATATAGATGGGAGGGAAAATCAACGGAAGTACAAAAGAAATCAAAATGAAGGGACCATCTTGGATTAAAATTCGTTGAATTATGGTTTCTGGTCTATACGTGCTCTGTATGGACACACAAGGGTTCAGAGGTCAAATCCGCCCCTTAGATGTCAGCAGAATATGTTATAGAGTAAAGTATAAGGTAAAAATATAGATAGGAAGGAAAATCAACGGAAGTACAAAAGAAATCAAAATGAAGGGACCATCTTGGATTAAAATTCGTTAAATCACGTTAAATTATGGTTTCTGGCCTAGATGCGCTCTGTAGGGACTCACGAGGTTTCAGAGGTTAAGTCCGCCCCGTAGATGTCAGCAGAATGGCCCAAATTTTGGATATGTTATAGAGTAAAGTATAAGGTAAAAATATATATGGGAGGGAAAATCAACGGAAGTACAAAAGAAATCAAAATGAAGGGACCATCTTGGATTAAAATTCGTTGAATTATGGTTTCTGGTCTACACGTGCTCCAGAGGATGATTTAAGCACTTCCCAGCAAGTCTTGCGGTTAGCACAGCTGTGTGAGTGAACATGACACCACTGCCAGCCCACTGCATACACACGTGCATGGTTAAATTTGAATTTGGACAGATATATTTACAATAAAAACACCTTCTAAAAGTTGGTCGATTTCACATTTTATGTTATCTACAGAAGGCGTGAATTATCCTTCATGCATACATCACTTTAGATCTGAAATCGACCACGTAATAATGACACACAGGCAATTCTAAAACAACATCTTTTGCACAGAGTTCAATGGGATTTGAAAAGTAAAGTGGCAGTTGAAACACTAGTGATAACACTTTTACAGTGCATGATGGGGCTTCCTTAAATCATCCTCTGCACGTGCTCTGTATGGACACACAAGGGTTCAGAGGTCAAATCCGCCCCTTAGATGTCAGCAGAATCGCCCACATTTTGGATATGTTATAGAGTAAACTATAAAGTAAAAACATAGATGGGAGGGAAAATCAACAGAAGTACAGAAGAAATCAAACTGAAGGGACCATCTTGGATTAAGATTCGTTAAATCACGTTAAATTATGGTACATGGTTTCTGGTCTAGTTGCGCTCTGACACGGTGAAGTTGGCTCAACATTCGAGATTAGAGATTAGACATTCGTTATTACATTGAATATTACTTCACATTATTAAAATGGTGTCAAAATACTCTAGAACACTTGATCGATACATGAAAATTGTTTTTAGGCCAAAATTCGGTCAAAAATCGAAATTTTAAAATTTTCCAAATTTCTGAGCCAAAATTTGGTCCAAAAATGGTCTGAAATTTTCTGAAATTACTCCCGTACACTTGATTGATGCATAAAAACGATTGAAAGTGTAATATTCAATGTTATAACGAATGTCTAATCTCTAATCTCCAGTCAACATCACCATGCTTGCCGCTGCGCTCTGTATAGTGACTCACGGGGGTTCAGATTTTGTCCCCTAAAACATGGTGTTTTCGGCTAAAATGGAAGATGCACAGGCAATTTTTGGGGCCCTGGGCCGGGGCCCATGTGGCCCAATGGTAAATCCGGCCCTGAAAGGGGCTGTGCAATATATGAGCCTGGGGGGGTTTGGCGGGCCAAAAGGGGTGGGCAAGCACTTTTGGCAAGCCGGGGGGGGCAAGCGATTTTTGACATACATTATTGGGGCGCATTTTAAATAAAACGCTCTAAAAAGGCTTCAGAAAACAGCACGGAAACGCTTAAATATGCTTTTTTCCTTCTCGCTGCACTCGCAACATGTATCTAGACCATTTAAGGTTTGTAAATTGAGATCCTAAAAATTTGGCATGCACAAGGGGGGGCAAAGAATTTTGGGCAGGCCGAGAGGAAGGGGGATTTTGGCGGGCCGAGAGGGGGAAAGCTATTTTGGCGAGCCGTTTGGAGATTTTACCCAACTAAGGGGCGCACTTGACCGCTGGACCCTCATGCGTCCACACTGCGTCCATACAGAGCACGTACAGATTAGAATCCATAATTTAACGAATTTTAATCCAAGATGGTCCCTTGCCTTTGTTTGTTTGCTTTTCCCACCCAGTTGCGTAACTAGGGTTGGTAGCATGGTAGCGCCCGGGACAAAAACAAAATTGGCGCCCCCCCTGAGAATATGTTCGACGCGGGCAGTGGCGTAGCTAGGATACATCTAGGCCTAATGGCCCCCCACAATTCTTGAAACACTTTCGAATTTCGCGCAGACCGCGCGAAATTTTGGTCAAATAAGACCTATACCACTAATTAATTTTGGTTACTAGAAGTTGAATATCGGTCTTAAAATGTTCTTTTAATTGAAGTTTGTGCTGAAATGCGAAAATTTTGACTTTCATCGCTTTTTTGGAGGGGCGCAGAATCGATGCTGAATTGGTCAATTTGGTGTCCTCTAAGGGTGGCGCCAGGGGCATGTTGCCCCTCCCTGCCCCCCCCAGTTACGCTACTGTTCCCATCTATATTTTCTCTTTATATAGGCTACTTTACTCTATAACGTGTCCAAAAATTGGGTGATTCTGCTGACAACTAAGGCCCCCCCCCTACTGCCCCCAGGGCTCATAATTTATTGCACAGCCCCTTAGATGAGGGCTTATTCCAGAATAAAATATAAAACGCTTCTTTTTTTTCAGGCATGATATGGGTATTTACACCTATTTTTCGAGTAGGTTCTTACCACCGTACACCGCCCACCCGGGGGGCTCACTCCCATTGTGGCCTGTACACCATCCGAGATAATGAAAACGCGTAAAAAGGGTTGTTTTTCGTGGATAAGCACGATACGCGCGTAACGCGTTTAGGGTGTCAAAAACATGAAATATTGGACAAAAAAGGGTAGCAAAATTGCAATTGCTATACGCGGAAATGAAATTTAGGGTATGAAATTTGATGCAAGGAATAAAATCCCTGTTTAGGGTATTGTTTTAGCCAAGGGTTAAATCCTTGTTTAGGGTGCTTTTCAAAAGTTGATTATCGCGGATGGTATACAGGCCACAATGGGAGTGACCCCCCCCACCACACCCATTTCGGCTTGGGAAAACATTTTCCCCGGCATCCCCCTCCCCATTTTACACTGTCCCATGCCTTATAATTCTTGCACAGCTCCTAATATTTTGTGTAAAGAAATACAATTTTCTTTATAGAAATGTTTAGACTAATATTGCAGATCCAACATGTAGCACAACAGCCTTCCACTATTTCTACATCCTTGGACCTGGGCAAGCAGGCCTGTCAAAACAATTAATACACCACAAATCATATTAGCTAACCGACATGCTCATCTGTCAGTACACAGTTCTTGACCCCAATATGCTTGTACACACATAAAGTGATCTTTGAGTCTGTTGGGTAAAAATCCCATACTCTCCGCCTTGAGTTCAACTTTGGCTATAGTTATGATATGGACGTTAGCATGGTTATTGAGCATTGCAATAGAAGAGTCAATTTTGGCTCATTTCCTCAAATACCTATGGTTTAATCAGAGGGCCTATGGTTAAATCATCCTCTTTTAGTCTGCAAATCCCATTTGCAGTTTGATACACATTCTGTAATATGCAAACTATCCTGGGGGGCACTCAACTTTGGAAGTGACGGTATGTGCCTGTCAATAGGCCCCCTCTTTTGAAGTCGACTTTACCCGATGGCCATACCTGATGACCCCCCTTTTTTTAGTTGCGGCTACCCAATGACCCCTTTTTTTGGTTGCGGCTACCCAATGACCCCCTTTTTTTCTAGATTTTCTAGAATATCATCATCAAAATGTAACAAAAAAATGCCGAAACTTTCAAATTTTACTCAATTTTTTCAAAATTATGACGAAACTTTCAAAATTTTGCTCAATTTTTTCAAAATTTTCAACGGGAATTTTCTACCCGATGACCTTTTTTTTAAAAACTTATACTCAATGACCCCTTTTTTCAAAATATTATACCCAATGACCCCCTTTTTTATTTTGTTTGTACCCAATGACCCCCTCTTTTAAAATAACGTTTTGTACCCGATAGGCCCCTACTTCGCGACTCCGGTAGGCACATACCCGTCACTTCTAAAGTTGAGTGCCCCCCCCCCCCGGGCAAACTATACTTGCCCCATGTTTCAGTATTGAGTTATAGGCCACCAACTTGCCACTCATCATGACTCATGGGCTTGAGACAGAGGGCTTGAGAGGGGTTACACTAATATTTTCAAGGCCCCTCAAATTATACTCCTTTGGAGCTAGTGATCACACAGCTAATACACATGTAAGGCCCTTCACATTAAATTCTTAATTTACTGTTTAAGATTTTTAAAAAGGCACGAGGTAACTTTTGTTCGTTAATTACTTATTTCTTTATTTTGAAATGAGTAATCGCAGGACAATATCAACAGTACATTTTGGCACTGCGGATTTAATTAGCCTATATTGCAGTTATGGTTGATTTTATGCATTGATATTATGCAGGGGTGGTCTTTGTTCAGCAGATATAGTTAGGATAATCAAAGTAAGGAAGTATCAAATCAATTAAAATGTCATTTAATAAAGAAAATGTCAAATACAAATCGAATAATCAAATTTTTCAATTCTCAATTTTGGATGCAGGAGGGAAACAGTAAACTCAAAATCAATTGTGAAGAGCCTTATTCTAAAAGCAAACTCATTTCCATTTTGATTGAGCCAATAACCTGGATTTAAAAGATGTTATTTAGAACAATTATAGATTGGTCTTCTTTAATGCTAAGTAAAATATAAAAAAACATGTTTTAAAAAAAAGGACGAAGATAATTAGCGTATAGGCCTACAATAATGCCTGGAAAAAGGAGGCTTTTTTTATTTGTAGTTCTGAGAGGTAGGCCCCTCTAATGATCACAATTCACAACACCTTCCAAAAGTGTTTCTTCCTAGACATATTTTTTGAAAAGCATAACTGAATTTCAAAAAATTAAAAATATAATTGAAGAAACCTCAAAAAAGGAAGCTGGAGGGGATGTGAAACATGTTTATTTTTTCTAATTTTGCATAACAATATAGGCCTAAACATAAATAATATACAAAACATCAATAATACAAATTGGTATAAACATAATAGGTTGCATTGTTTATATTACTCAAGGTTTATGCACTTCGCAGCCAAAGGCTGATTTACATACATTGCACATATAAAAATACATATGCTAAATAATGAATGGCAAATAAATATAAATTGACAATATTTTAAACAAAGACACTTCAAATGCAAATAACCTTCCTTGCTCGCTCATACTGCCACCACAGACAACTGCAACACCCACTTTAAAACACCCATCACACTCACCAAATATCACCAATAAATAATTAAATAATTTATATAGTTAAATAGTTTACCAGTGCAGTGATTTATTATTGTTTGACTTATACCCTGTTCCGGAAAAATACACAACTAATTTTTTTGGAATTAAAAATATATTATGTTTTGCCAATGAAGCATATTATTATTGTTATCATTAATTACACAGGAAAAACTTTGATACAAATTAGGCTCATTTCGTGCAAAAATGCGCAATTTCACTATTTTATACCAAAATCAATGTTTTGACCAAATGTGTGCATATTGAAACCCTACTAAGAACAAGGAATATTTCCTTTTCTTTTTCTTTGAGTTGGGGGGGGGGGGTCACACCCTTGCCCTTTCCCCACACATGCCACTGAAAATTTGCCATGAATGATAAGCATACTAGAGTGTCATAGAAAAAGACTTTTTAAAGTCTTTAAGGGGGTACTACACCCCTGTGGTAAATTTGTGACTATTTTTGCATTTTTCTCAAAAAAATAATAACACACCGGTAACAAAATTTATGTATATTATTGGGGCAAGGGATCCAATTACTACACTGAAATTTCAGTAACTCAAGACAAGCGGTTCAGCATATATGATAGGAAATGAGGTACATCCTAGCGGTACCTTATTTCTTATCATAAATAACGAACCGCTTGTCTTGGGTCACTGAAATTCCAGTGTAGTAATTGGATTCCATGCCCCTATAATACACATAACTTTTGTTACCAGTGTGTTACTAGTTTTTGAGAAAAATGCAAAAATAGACACAAATTTATCGAGGGGTGTAGTACCCCCTTAACGTTAAATGGTTAAAAGACTAGGAAAAATTTAATCTAGGCATTATGAAAATGTTTACTCAATATTTGATACCACAAAGGTTAGAAATTAAAGTTTAAACTAAGAATCCGAAAAAAATCATGAGACTAAAAATAATTCATCAGGCAATCTGACCAAGGCTGCCGCATGCACATGCCTAAGACCCCATACAATGTTTGATATTCACCATACTATATGAAAAGTATACATTTTCTTAAGGGATGGGGCATGAGCGTTGGACAGTATTTATTGTGGGACATTAGAGCACATCAGACATATCGAATTGCATTCTGAATACAAAGAATGTCCTTCTGATATCAAATTATTTTGATTTTTTGAAATTCGCAATGTAAATGTAATACACATTTTATGGCAAATGATTAAAAATTGATATTTTTGATATATAACAGTACTCGAAGTAAACTTTATAAATCTGATGATATGTACTTAAAGTGTATGTAGGTGGGATGAAAATCCGGCGATCAATTTCAAAATTTTCAATTGATCGTCGGCTTTTCCTCCCAGCTACATACACTTTAAGAATATATCATAAAATTTACTTCGAGGAGTGTTATATATCAAAAATGTAAAAAATATCAAATTTTAATAATTTGTCATAAAATTTGTATTATATCGTGAATTTCAAAAAATGAAAATTATTTGATATCAGAAAGAAATTCTTCGTATTCGGAATGCAATTCGATATGTCTGATACGCTCTCATGTCCCACAAAAAACACAGTCGAAATGCTCAAAATGCTCATTCCGGATCCCTTAAAATAAATTGTATGAGTAATCCAAAGATGTCATAGATAATGCATAATTAGTTGTCAAGACTGAAAGTGTCAGTCAACAGATTGATCTTTTTCACGTTTCTTTGTTGCCATATATTTTTAACTCTACCCAGGCCTAAAATGTTCTAATGTATTATATAGTGAAGTCGCCCTCTAATTTGCATAATTAATGAGCTAATTTGCATAAATGATAATTATGCAAATTAGGGCAGCTAGCTAATTAATTATACATAAATTATCTGGAAGTCATCAGGAACACTTTGACCAAGTTTGAAGCCAATATTCTGTTAAATAAAAATGTATTGAACATTTATTCATTGTTTTCAGCAAAATATTGGTAAAAATTACATATTAATGAGCACTTTTAAGTCATATTATAGGCAAAATAACGAATTGTCGATAGAGGATGTACCTTCTGCATCAGCGTACTTTTCATGGAATAACACAATTGCGCAATCTGCATGACCGAACCTTGACCTTGCCTAGCAACGACCGTGTGATTGGTCAATTCTCAAAAGCTGTGTTTGCGCTGTAAGCTCCGGTCTTTGCGTAGTATGCTCTATGCGAATAACTGTGTGTACCCAAGTTGGCTCTCATGATCAAGAATTAAATATTTTGCCTATTGCTCATATTGATTATTGATAAAAACAATACAATACAAAGAAATTTAAATTATTTGTATTATGAAATCTGTATGTCCGATTAGCTTTGAAGGCATGTTGATCAGTATTCTTTGCCCTACTCAATTAATCTGCTTTCAAACATAAATAGAGTACTTCCAAAATGCCTCAAATACCACCTTAAAAGACACTTCTCACTCATCAAATTACTGAACGGTTAATAAAATTTAATATCAACAGAATACTTTATGTGTTGCAAAGAATGTCACCGCTAATTTACTGAAAAAGAGAGCTCGGGACTCTGGCTTGGAGGTCAAAGCTATCACAGTGAGCAAATCTGCAGACTTCTCGAGTATTTAAACTCGATCCTGACTACGGGCCTGACTACAATGCAAAATAAAAATTAAGCATAAAAATTCTACTCTACGCGGGGCGGTCAAAAAGTTCGTAGAACAAGGTATGCTAATTTGTTGCACGGTAATGAATTTGGTATCATTTGAAAGCTTGTTCCTTCAAAACGTTATTGTAAAAATATTCGATTTTTGCATCACTGTATATGGTTAGGACACCCTGCAGAAGAAGCATACCTCCTTGAATTCACAGGTACTACCAGAAGTGAACACAGGGTCATCATGTAATTTGCTCCAGACGGATGTGAAACCCATTTGAAATTTAATAATGTACAGTTGCTGTAAATGGTAATGAAGTCCTTGATATTCAACAGTAACGAAATTGTCCTTTGAGTTCAAGGATGGAATGAGCATCCTTGAAGATCATCCAAGGTCCAAAAGACTTGCTGATGTCACCACTGATGATATACGGTGCTGGTACAGAGGCATTGATAATGAATAAAGAACCAAACAAGAAATATGAGATAGCTATAAAATATAACATCTCTGATGAAAGTGTTTTCAATATAAATCCATCAACATTTGGGTATTCCAGGGTGTCTTCTAGATGAGGGTCACAGAATCTTCTTACAAAAAATATATAACAGTTGATATAATCAGGTCCGCACCTCCTATACACTTAGAATAAGGACAGAGACAAGTGTCATCAATATTTGGCAAAAGGTGACTGGAATTATGAGTCCCATCAGTGGAAGCACCTGGATCTCCATTCTCCCACCCCTAAGAAGATCATCACTTGGTCACTATAGGTCAAGGTCTTCATCACTGTTTTCTGAGATGCAGAGAGAGTCTTGATGACAGATCACTTGTCAAATGAAAGCACAATCATAGGCATACATCATACAATTTTGATAGCAAAATTGTGGCAAGCCATCAAGTGAAGAAGGTTGGTGGGAGGAATGGAACTGTTCTTGGATCGAGTCCTGTACACTATTCTCAGTTTGTCAAGCTGCCATTCACAACAGAGGGGTCGGATAAGTATAGCAACCAGATTGTGGTCCAGGCATGGCCTCCAGTTAGCGAAACATATTTCGGAAATTTATGCTGATGAGCCTTCACTGAAGAGTGGCTCAGGGAGGATCGAAAGACTTCCATTTTGTTGACATAGAAGGTTTCAGGAAAAATTAAGACAGGTGCATTAAGGTATGTAGAGTGACCATGTTCAAGAATTTGGTTAGTACTCTTTCAAGTACCTTGTTCTACGAACTTATTGACCGTCCCTGCTACCTTCCAGTGGGTATTATTTTGTACAAGGTCCTATACACACGCTTAGCGTTGTGTGCCTATACGCGAGGAATAACACTTAAAATAGCAAAACGTTTTAATGGCAGTTTACCAAACAGATTTCCCAAATCTTGGCATCATCCCCAATCCCATGGCATCGATAATTGGAGACTTGTTATTGTTAAAGGGTGTCTCCGGCAATATTCAAAATTCCCGCGCCAAAATTGTCTAGTGCAATGACGTCATGGTTACCTGTGCTCAATTGTTGTCAGCCTTCATTGTATTACTGGGACGTCATTGCACCTGGCAATTTCGGCGCCTGGGAATTTTGAATATCACAAGTTGAGAGACAGCTGTATTAATTTGTTTTTATGGTCAATACGAGTTCGTTTCAGATAAAACCATGTGATTCATGCTTGATTAATTTTCTATCATATGGCATAATGTTGAGATTGCCGGAGACATCCTTTAATGATAGTTAAGCCGAATAAAATAAAAACATGTTTAGCATCCAGGTTTTTGAAAAATTAGGAAGGAGGAGGGGCTTTTTTTTTTTTTTAAATGGTGGAAAACCCCTAGTTGGTCTGCTTTTGCATGGCAAAAAAAGGAGCAGGCCTGTTTTATTTTATTTTTCTGGTAGGTTTAAATAGGCCCCTATACTGATCACAAAACTTTCCTTTAAGCACCTGAAGTGCTTCTTATACATTTGTAAGGCTATAGAAGGCTATAGAACTTCTCGAAAATGCGCTCAGTAAATTCCTGAAATAATAATAATAAATAAAAAGAAAATTTAAGAATCTTCAACAAAGGAAGCGGGAGGGGACACTAAACATGTTTGTTTTTTACTCAACCTTGAAAAAATAAGTTTCTAAGTGACATGCTGCAAACATATAATCTGGGTTGGGCACACCTGTACAACAGAGTCTTTTGTAGGTCTCTTTAATAGTGAAACAAAGGAGCATGTACAGATGACTTGATATCCACTGCCACTCTCATAGGAATTCCATCTTGAATTTCATCATATACCAAACAATTACCTGTCTTGTGTCTATAAAATTTCAGCTCAAGTTGCACTGGTGAAGACCTTCTTTATGTTGGGATTAGAACTGGCTCAGTTCCTTGGATTACAGTGGCATAGCTAGGGGTTGTGGCACCCAGGGCTAAGGATACATAATGGGACCCCTCCCCAACCCTTGAAAGAAGTATGCAAAAAAGAATTGGCACAAATAGGGCCTATCACTTATTAATTTTGGTTATATAAGGAAGTTTAATATCGGTCTTAAACTGATCTTTCAAATGATCTTGTGCTAAATTGCACGCGAAGCACACAAAAATTTTGACTTTCATCGCTAAGAGGGACGCAGAATCGGTGCTGAATTGGGCAATTCGGTGCCCCCTAAAGGTGGCGCCCAGGGAACGTGGCCCCCTCTGCCCCCATCGCTACGCCACTGTCGCTGTCGGATTACGAGGCCGCAAAGCAGCCGAGAGGGCGCCACTTCTGAGTGCTACTTCCAGCGGGTACAGGTCACGGCACTGGGTCCAGGGCTATAGTTGGGACGTCCATGTCCAATAATATGCCACTCCAGAATACAAACCGTTTAATAAGCCTCACTTTGGTCACATGCATCATCTCTCCACTAAACACACAAAAGACAAAAAAAAAAGAAATCTGACATTGCGTTATGATTCATTACAATTAAATTTAAAAAGAACCAAAAATTGTAGTGCTGCAGTCACTATGCCGTCGTGTGTACATGTGTATTTGAAACAATAAGGCATGTGCACATAAAATTGGTATATAGGCCCAAGTTGATACACCAACACTTTTCAAATCTATAAAGAGGAACTTGCCAATAATTGATATTTTTCAGTGACGAACAATTCATCATGATCTCTCAGCTAATATAGATTAATATATTACAAAATAGATAAATAAATAAATTCTAGCTATTAAAGCATGTTCAGATAAATATACATAGATAGATAGACAAATAAATAAATACAAATAATTATTTGGATTTATTTGGTGGCTCCACCAATGGTGACCCGCTTAGTTTAATATGGTTCATTGCTTATGCATATTACGCACAAACATACAACATCAACCTCAAGATGCACTAGTAATGGTTACAAATAGCTGAGACGAAAATTTCAGCAAATGGTACGTTTGTGCAGTGTGGCTTTCAGAAGATTTTAAGGTACTAGTATGTAATTTGAAAATATTTTGATTTTGATTCGATACAGACCTAAATTGTTTCCTTTTATAGGCTAATTAACTTTTAAATTATAGATTTTTACCCTTTTCCTCATTCAACGGAAATTTAATAAAATTGTATAAATGTTTTCATATAGACGAATCCATTTTCACGCATTCCTACAACTCAATGGCAGCCATAGCTGGGACCCCCCTTAGGTCTATCCCACCTAAAATGTGAAATGATGTGGCCTTGGCGGGGATATTAAACCCCGTGTTACACGTAGGACAGTGTTCAAGCTTTGACTTACGTTTGGCGGACAGAATGGAGGAAAAGTGAAAGATATCCTACTTAAAGGAGCTTTTTCTAGGGTGAAATTTTGTGTAGAAACTGAATCTGACATAAAAAACTTGAAAATTTTCCCCATAGCACTGTACAGGTATATTTCTGCCCAAAATCGTCAAATTTGAGCAAAAATTTTTGTTAAAAAAATAAGTCCTTCAAAATGGAGATACTTAGGGCTAAACAAAAAACATGTTGCTGTAGAGAAAGTTATTGGTTAGAGCAACATGTTCTTTTTGTATAGCCTTACACCTCCCAGTTTTGAAGGACTTATTTTTTTAACAAAATCCATTACTTTTTTCACGCCCTCAAAATTCTTAGGGGTGGGGGTAGCATATTGCAAGTTATTTTCTTTTCTGTAAATCTAGCTTACTTTTTTGTTATATCACCATTTAGCTATTGAAATACTTAGCAAAAAGACACTTAAAACATCCCTATAGCTCATACCATTGTGGAGATATGGCATTTTCAAATCGAAAATGAGGCAAATATTATACTTTTTTCAAAAATAAGTACAGCTTGTCTGTACGCAGTGCGCATTCACGAGGTTATGAATTAGCTTCAAGTTTGCTAATGACGTTAATGGTGATTTGCGCCGCAAGGTGCTAGTGTGCTGACAAACTGCGCTTGTCATGTGCGCGAGTATACGCGATTAATGTCATACGCACTGGCACACTCAACCTTGCACCGCCGCTCTTAGACAAAGAAGTCCCTCAGCTTTATTACATCCAGACATGTGCCATGATGATGTGGATATCCTAACCGAGTATATTACTGATTATGCGAGCGATTCAATCATTCAATACTACGGTGGCTGGTGAAATAGTCAAATACACACATCACATGTACACGTCACAACCTGAGGTGAACCAAATTATAGAGTTCTCAAGTAATTCTTGGGCTTGGCTCGACGTACTTCTCGAGTGAGTAACTTACCATTTCATATGGCATTAGTCCGAGGTGCTCTGACGATAACACTCCGATCGCCAGGCAATCTACGTTAGTAGTAGGCCAGTGGGACAACGAAAACGCTACGTGAACGAGCTAATATATATTGCATGGACATGGTCACGGTGATGAAAACATTTTAGCAGGTTGATCGATGAACAGTTTTAATACCTCGTTTATCACACCGGTAACACAAATACACATCACGATTGAGGAATCATAAGCAGCAACCAATGAAGCACATACTTGGTACATATCATGATTTTCAAGCACAAATTATAGCACTTTTAATCTAAATTTGATTGCAAAAGCACTTTGCCATGCATGCACCTCGCGCTTCCAGTTAAACACAGCCTGTGTGAAAACAAAATTAACAGGAAAATATAGAGCGCCACCACTATTCATGCGCCCAATTAGAGTATCGATCATATTGACTGCTCAGCTAATTCCGAATCATTCTGGCAGCTTCACAGTTGTTCTTGCCCGACACGGGTGCACTACACTAAATCCTTCCGCATTTGGTGTAACCTTTCATAGTTCCGGTAAAAAATAGCGCCTATGCGAAATATATCGGCGTCCAGAGGGAACCAAATTTGAGAGACTCTTGGTTGTTTTGATAAAAACGATAGAATAGGAGCTCAACATTACAAATCTGTTCAGAAAATGTTCCGAATCGAATGTACATGGGAAATAGGCCCTCGGAACAATATCATGGCCGGAACTGGTAAGGAGGCGAGCGTGTCGGCTGAAATTCGGGATGGCGCTGTTCAGGAGTTCGTATCTCTCAAGTTTGTCTTAACTTGTGCCAAAAAATTAAATTTAAATAAAAGTTTAATCTTTATTTAAGACATTGGTTTGATCAAAATATTAAAAATGTTGTTACATGGGGTAGAAAAACAAACTTACTTTCTTGTATTTTCCCGTGTATTTCAATGGGACGATTATTTAGTGGTGTGTGCCCACACTGCTGCACCTCGCGCTTCCAGTTAAACACAGCCTGTGTGAAAACAAAATTAACAGGAAAATATTGAGCGCCACCACTATTTATGCGCCCAATTAGAGTATCGATCATATTGACTGCTCAGCTAATTCCGAATCATTCTGGCAGCTTCACAGTTGTAGGTTAGTGTTCCATGTAAGATTAATAAGATACCATTAACATAAATTTACATATAGATACCATTAACATAAATTTACATATAAACCATAAATATTAATATTAAATATAAATTAGTAAATAAATAAATAAATAAATAAATAAATAAATAAATAAATAAATAAATAACTTCAGTACATCCCAGTACATTCTAATATATCCATGTACATTCTAGTACATCCCAGTACATTCTAGTATATTCTAGTACATTTTAGTACATTCTAGGACATTCTAGTACATTGTAGTACATTCTAGTACATTCTAGTACATTCTAGTACATCCCAGTATATTCTAGTACATCCCAGTACATTCTAGTAAATTCTAGTACATTCTAGTACATTCTAGTACATCCCAGTATATTCTAGTACATCCCAGTACATTCTAGTAAATTCTAGTACATTCTAGTACATTCTAGTACATCCCAGTATATTCTAGTACATCCCAGTACATTTTAGTACATTCTAGGACATTCTAGTACATTGTAGTACATTCTAGTACATCCCAGTATATTCTAGTACATCCCAGTACATTCTAGTACATTCTAGTACATCCCAGTATATTCTAGTACATCCCAGTACATTCTAGTAAATTCTAGTACATTCTAGTACATTATAGTACATCCCAGTACATTCTAGTATATCCCAGTACATTCTAGTACATCCCAGTACATTCTAGTACATTCTAGTACATCCCAGTATATTCTAGTACATCCCAGTATATTCTAGTACATCCCAGTACATTCTAGTAAATTCTAGTACATTCTAGTACATTATAGTACATCCCAGTACATTCTAGTATATCCCAGTACATTCTAGTACATCCCAGTATATTATAGTACATCCCAGTACATTCTAGTAAATTCTAGTACATTCTAGTACATTCTAGTACATCCCAGTACATTCTAGTATATCCCAGTACATTCTAGTACATCCCAGTACATTCTAGTAAATTCTAGTACATTATAGTACATCCCAGTACATTCTAGTATATCCCAGTACATTCTAGTACATCCCAGTACATTCTAGTAAATTCTAGTACATTCTAGTACATTCTAGTACATCCCAGTACATTCTAGTATATCCCAGTACATTCGAGTACATCCCAGTACATTCTAGTACATCCCAGTACATTCTAGTAAATTCTAGTACATTCTAGTACATTCTAGTACATCCCAGTACATTCTAGTATATCCCAGTACATTCGAGTACATCCCAGTACATTCTAGTACATTCTAGTACATTCTAGTACATTCTAGTACATCCCAGTATATTCTAGTACATCCCAGTACATTCTAGTAAATTCTAGTACATTATAGTACATCCCAGTACATTCTAGTATATCCTAGTACATCCCAGTACATTCTAGTAAATTCTAGTACATTCTAGTACATCCCAGTATATTCTAGTACATCCCAGTACATTCTAGTAAATTCTAGTACATTCTAGTACATTCTAGTACATCCCAGTATATTCTAGTACATCCCAGTACATTTTAGTACATTCTAGGACATTCTAGTACATTGTAGTACATTCTAGTACATCCCAGTATATTCTAGTACATCCCAGTACATTCTAGTACATCCCAGTATATTCTAGTACATCCCAGTACATTCTAGTAAATTCTAGTACATTCTAGTACATTATAGTACATCCCAGTACATTCTAGTATATCCCAGTACATTCTAGTACATCCCAGTACATTCTAGTACATTCTAGTACATTCTAGTACATCCCAGTATATTCTAGTACATCCCAGTACATTCTAGTAAATTCTAGTACATTCTAGTACATTATAGTACATCCCAGTACATTCTAGTATATCCCAGTACATTCTAGTACATCCCAGTATATTATAGTACATCCCAGTACATTCTAGTAAATTCTAGTACATTCTAGTACATTCTAGTACATCCCAGTACATTCTAGTATATCCCAGTACATTCTAGTACATCCCAGTACATTCTAGTAAATTCTAGTACATTATAGTACATCCCAGTACATTCTAGTATATCCCAGTACATTCTAGTACATCCCAGTACATTCTAGTAAATTCTAGTACATTCTAGTACATTCTAGTACATTCTAGTATATCCCAGTACATTCGAGTACATCCCAGTACATTCTAGTACATCCCAGTACATTCTAGTAAATTCTAGTACATTCTAGTACATTCTAGTACATCCCAGTACATTCTAGTATATCCCAGTACATTCGAGTACATCCCAGTACATTCTAGTACATTCTAGTACATTCTAGTACATCCCAGTACATTCTAGTATATCCCAGTACATTCGAGTACATCCCAGTACATTCTAGTACATTCTAGTACATTCTAGTACATCCCAGTATATTCTAGTACATCCCAGTACATTCTAGTAAATTCTAGTACATTATAGTACATCCCAGTACATTCTAGTATATCCTAGTACATCCCAGTACATTCTAGTAAATTCTAGTACATTCTAGTACATTAGAGTACATCCCAGTATATTCTAGTACATCCCAGTACATTCTATTAAATTCTGGTACATTCTAGTACATTCTAGTACATCCCGGTATATTCTAGTACATCCCAGTACATTTTAGTACATTCTAGGACATTCTAGTACATTCTAGTACATTGTAGTACATTTTAGTACATCCCAGTATATTCTAGTACATCCCAGTACATTCTAGTAAATTCTAGTACATTCTAGTACATTCTAGTACATCCCAGTATATTCTAGTACATCCCAGTACATTCTAGTAAATTCTAGTACATTCTAGTACATTCTAGTACATCCCAGTATATTCTAGTACATCCCAGTACATTCTAGTAAATTCTAGTACATTATAGTACATCCCAGTACATTCTAGTATATCCTAGTACATCCCAGTACATTCTAGTAAATTCTAGTACATTAGAGTACATCCCAGTATATTCTAGTACATCCCAGTACATTCTATTAAATTCTGGTACATTCTAGTACATTCTAGTACATCCCAGTACATTCTAGTATATTCTAGTACATTTTAGTATATTCTAGGACATTCTAGTACATTGTAGTACATTCTAGTACATTCTAGTACATTCTAGTACATCCCAGTATATTCTAGTACATCCCAGTACATTCTAGTAAATTCTAGTACATTCTAGTACATTCTAGTACATCCCAGTATATTCTAGTACATCCCAGTACATTCTAGTAAATTCTAGTACATTCTAGTACATTCTAGTACATCCCAGTATATTCTAGTACATCCCAGTACATTTTAGTACATTCTAGGACATTCTAGTACATTGTAGTACATTCTAGTACATCCCAGTATATTCTAGTACATCCCAGTACATTCTAGTACATTCTAGTACATCCCAGTATATTCTAGTACATCCCAGTACATTCTAGTAAATTCTAGTACATTCTAGTACATTATAGTACATCCCAGTACATTCTAGTATATCCCAGTACATTCTAGTACATCCCAGTACATTCTAGTACATTCTAGTACATTCTAGTACATCCCAGTATATTCTAGTACATCCCAGTACATTCTAGTAAATTCTAGTACATTCTAGTACATCCCAGTACATTCTAGTATATCCCAGTACATTCTAGTACATCCCAGTATATTCTAGTACATCCCAGTACATTCTAGTAAATTCTAGTACATTCTAGTACATTCTAGTACATCCCAGTACATTCTAGTATATCCCAGTACATTCTAGTACATCCCAGTACATTCTAGTAAATTCTAGTACATTATAGTACATCCCAGTACATTCTAGTATATCCCAGTACATTCTAGTACATCCCAGTACATTCTAGTAAATTCTAGTACATTCTAGTACATTCTAGTACATCCCAGTACATCTAGTATATCCCAGTACATTCGAGTACATCCCAGTACATTCTAGTACATCCCAGTACATTCTAGTACATTCTAGTACATTCTAGTACATCCCAGTACATTCTAGTATATCCCAGTACATTCGAGTACATCCCAGTACATTCTAGTACATTCTAGTACATTCTAGTACATCCCAGTATATTCTAGTACATCCCAGTACATTCTAGTAAATTCTAGTACATTATAGTACATCCCAGTACATTCTAGTATATCCTAGTACATCCCAGTACATTCTAGTAAATTCTAGTACATTCTAGTACATTAGAGTACATCCCAGTATATTCTAGTACATCCCAGTACATTCTATTAAATTCTGGTACATTCTAGTACATTCTAGTACATCCCGGTATATTCTAGTACATCCCAGTACATTTTAGTACATTCTAGGACATTCTAGTACATTCTAGTACATTGTAGTACATTTTAGTACATCCCAGTATATTCTAGTACATCCCAGTACAGTCTAGTAAATTCTAGTACATTCCAGTACATTCTAGTACATCCCAGTATATTCTAGTACATCCCAGTACATTCTAGAAAATTCTGGTACATTCTAGTACATTCTAGTACATCCCAGTATATTCTAGTACATCCCAGTACATTCTAGTAAATTCTAGTACATTCTAGTACATCCCAGTATATTCTAGTACATCCCAGTACATTCTAGTAAATTCTAGTACATTCTAGTACATTCTAGTACATCCCAGTATATTCTAGTACATCCCAGTACATTCTAGTAAATTCTAGTACATTATAGTACATCCCAGTACATTCTAGTATATCCTAGTACATCCCAGTACATTCTAGTAAATTCTAGTACATTAGAGTACATCCCAGTATATTCTAGTACATCCCAGTACATTCTATTAAATTCTGGTACATTCTAGTACATTCTAGTACATCCCAGTACATTCTAGTATATTCTAGTACATTTTAGTATATTCTAGGACATTCTAGTACATTGTAGTACATTGTAGTACATTCTAGTACATTCTAGTACATCCCAGTATATTCTAGTACATCCCAGTACATTCTAGTAAATTCTAGTACATTCTAGTACATTCTAGTACATCCCAGTATATTCTAGTACATCCCAGTACATTCTAGTAAATTCTAGTACATTCTAGTACATTCTAGTACATCCCAGTATATTCTAGTACATCCCAGTACATTTTAGTACATTCTAGGACATTCTAGTACATTGTAGTACATTCTAGTACATCCCAGTATATTCTAGTACATCCCAGTACATTCTAGTACATTCCAGTACATCCCAGTATATTCTAGTACATCCCAGGACATTCTAGTAAATTCTAGTACATTCTAGTACATTATAGTACATCCCAGTACATTCTAGTATATCCCAGTACATTCTAGTACATCCCAGTACATTCTAGTACATTCTAGTACATTCTAGTACATCCCAGTATATTCTAGTACATCCCAGTACATTCTAGTAAATTCTAGTACATTCTAGTACATCCCAGTACATTCTAGTATATCCCAGTACATTCTAGTACATCCCAGTATATTCTAGTACATCCCAGTACATTCTAGTAAATTCTAGTACATTCTAGTACATTCTAGTACATCCCAGTACATTCTAGTATATCCCAGTACATTCTAGTACATCCCAGTACATTCTAGTAAATTCTAGTACATTATAGTACATCCCAGTACATTCTAGTATATCCCAGTACATTCTAGTACATCCCAGTACATTCTAGTAAATTCTAGTACATTCTAGTACATTCTAGTACATCCCAGTACATTCTAGTATATCCCAGTACATTCGAGTACATCCCAGTACATTCTAGTACATTCTAGTACATTCTAGTACATTCTAGTACATCCCAGTACATTCTAGTATATCCCAGTACATTCGAGTACATCCCAGTACATTCTAGTACATTCTAGTACATTCTAGTACATCCCAGTATATTCTAGTACATCCCAGTACATTCTAGTAAATTCTAGTACATTATAGTACATCCCAGTACATTCTAGTATATCCTAGTACATCCCAGTACATTCTAGTAAATTCTAGTACATTCTAGTACATTAGAGTACATCCCAGTATATTCTAGTACATCCCAGTACATTCTATTAAATTCTGGTACATTCTAGTACATTCTAGTACATCCCGGTATATTCTAGTACATCCCAGTACATTTTAGTACATTCTAGGACATTCTAGTACATTCTAGTACATTGTAGTACATTTTAGTACATCCCAGTATATTCTAGTACATCCCAGTACATTCTAGTAAATTCTAGTACATTCCAGTACATTCTAGTACATCCCAGTATATTCTAGTACATCCCAGTACATTCTAGAAAATTCTGGTACATTCTAGTACATTCTAGTACATCCCAGTATATTCTAGTACATCCCAGTACATTTTAGTACATTCTAGTACATCCCAGTACATTCTAGTAAATTCTAGTACATTATAGTACATCCCAGTACATTCTAGTATATCCCAGTACATTCTAGTACATCCCAGTACATTCTAGTAAATTCTAGTACATTCTAGTACATTCTAGTACATCCCAGTACATTCTAGTATATCCCAGTACATTCGAGTACATCCCAGTACATTCTAGTACATTCTAGTACATTCTAGTACATTCTAGTACATTCTAGTACATCCCAGTACATTCTAGTATATCCCAGTACATTCGAGTACATCCCAGTACATTCTAGTACATTCTAGTACATTCTAGTACATTCTAGTACATTCCAGTACATTCTAGTAAATTCTAGTACATTATAGTACATCCCAGTACATTCTAGTATATCCTAGTACATCCCAGTACATTCTATTAAATTCTGGTACATTCTAGTACATTCTAGTACATCCCGGTATATTCTAGTACATCCCAGTACATTTTAGTACATTCTAGGACATTCTAGTACATTCTAGTACATTGTAGTACTAGTACATCCCAGTATATTCTAGTACATCCCAGTACATTCTAGTAAATTCTAGTACATTCCAGTACATTCTAGTACATCCCAGTATATTCTAGTACATCCCAGTACATTCTAGAAAATTCTGGTACATTCTAGTACATTCTAGTACATCCCAGTATATTCTAGTACATCCCAGTACATTTTAGTACATTCTAGGACATTGTAGTACATTCTAGTACATTCTAGTACATCCCAGTATATTCTAGTACATCCCAGTACATTCTAGTAAATTCTAGTATATTCTAGTACATCTCAGTACATTCTAGTAAATTCTAGTACATTCTAGTACATTATAGTACATCCCAGTACATTCTAGTATATCCCAGTACATTCTAGTACATCCCAGTACATTCTAGTACATCCCAGTACATTCTAGTACATCCCAGTATATTCTAGTACATCCCAGTACATTCTAGAAAATTCTGGTACATTCTAGTACATTCTAGTACATCCCAGTATATTCTAGTACATCCCAGTACATTTTAGTACATTCTAGTACATCCCAGTACATTCTAGTAAATTCTAGTACATTATAGTACATCCCAGTACATTCTAGTATATCCCAGTACATTCTAGTACATCCCAGTACATTCTAGTAAATTCTAGTACATTCTAGTACATTCTAGTACATCCCAGTACATTCTAGTATATCCCAGTACATTCGAGTACATCCCAGTACATTCCCCCAGTACATTCTAGTACATTCTAGTACATCCCAGTACATTCTAGTATATCCCAGTACATTCTGAGTACATCATCCCAGTACATTCTAGTACATTCTAGTACATTCTAGTACATCCCAGTATATTCTAGTACATCCCAGTACATTCTAGTAAATTCTAGTACATTATAGTACATCCCAGTACATTCTAGTATATCCTAGTACATCCCAGTACATTCTAGTAAATTCTAGTACATTCTAGTACATTAGAGTACATCCCAGTATATTCTAGTACATCCCAGTACATTCTATTAAATTCTGGTACATTCTAGTACATTCTAGTACATCCCGGTATATTCTAGTACATCCCAGTACATTTTAGTACATTCTAGGACATTCTAGTACATTCTAGTACATTGTAGTACATTTTAGTACATCCCAGTATATTCTAGTACATCCCAGTACATTCTAGTAAATTCTAGTACATTACAGTACATTCTAGTACATCCCAGTATATTCTAGTACATCCCAGTACATTCTAGAAAATTCTGGTACATTCTAGTACATTCTAGTACATCCCAGTATATTCTAGTACATCCCAGTACATTTTAGTACATTCTAGGACATTGTAGTACATTCTAGTACATTCTAGTACATCCCAGTATATTCTAGTACATCCCAGTACATTCTAGTAAATTCTAGTATATTCTAGTACATCTCAGTACATTCTAGTAAATTCTAGTACATTCTAGTACATTATAGTACATCCCAGTACATTCTAGTATATCCCAGTACATTCTAGTACATCCCAGTACATTCTAGTACATCCCAGTACATTCTAGTACATTCTAGTACATCCCAGTATATTCTAGTACATCCCAGTACATTCTAGTACATTCTAGTACATTAGAGTACATCCCAGTACATTCTAGTACATTCTAGTACATTCTAGTACATCCCAGTATATTCTAGTACATCCCAGTACATTCTATTAAATTCTAGTACATTCTAGTACATTATAGTACATCCCAGTACATTCTAGTATATCCCAGTACATTCTAGTACATCCCAGTACATTCTAGTAAATTCTAGTACATTCTAGTACATTAGAGTACATCCCAGTATATTCTAGTACATCCCAGTACATTCTAGTAAATTCTAGTACATTCTAGTACATTATAGTACATCCCAGTACATTCTAGTATATCCCAGTACATTCTAGTACATCCCAGTACATTCTAGTAAATTCTAGTACATTCTAGTACATTCTAGTACATCCCAGTACATTCTAGTATATCCCAGTACATTCAGTACATCCCAGTACATTCTAGTACATTCTAGTACATCCCAGTATATTCTAGTACATCCCAGTACATTCTAGTAAATTCTAGTACATTCTAGTACATTCTAGTACATCCCAGTACATTCTAGTATATCCCAGTACATTCTAGTACATCCCAGTACATTCTAGTACATTCTAGTACATTATCGTACATCCCAGTACATTCTAGTATATCCCGGTACGTAATAGTACATCCCAGTACGTTCTAGTACATCCCAGTACATTCTAGTACATTATAGTACATCCCAGTACATTCCAGTACATCCCAGTACGTACTAGTACATCCCAGTACGTTGTAGTACATCCCAGTACATTCTAGTACATCCCAGTACATTCTAGTACATTCTAGTACATCCCAGTACGTTCTAGTACATCCCAGTACATCCTAGTACATCTAGTACATCCCAGTACATTATTATTATTCCATCATCTTTATTCAAGCAATTTAAACATACAAATTTAAAAGAATAAAGAAACCAACAAACATCCAAGACAACTGGGGCCTTTACTGACCACCAGGCATGGCGTGAACGAAATACATTACAAATATACACAATTCTTAAAACACCAACAAATTAATGACATTGATCATCAGGCGACAGATACGCCACCCTGATAGGCTATCTGAGGATATTGACATTCCACTCTTTTTCATGTCTTGCCTGAAAGATGGAAAAAGAAGACGTGAGAGCCATTTTGGAGATGTCATTCCTCAGATCTTTGTATTTGATGTGCGACTTGGCTACATGCAGGAGGCGGTTAAGACGAGTCTTGTTCGATTTTGTAATTAGACCTCTTGAACCAACCTCGAATGGAATGTAACTGCAATTGTAGCCAGTGTCAGTAATATCGCCTACCAGGGAAGCATATCTGTCAACCTTAAGCTTGTGAGACTTATCAATGTTCGTTTCAAAAGGCACGGTGAGTTCTAACAGAATGATTTTTTTCTCCTCCGGAAACGTTAACACAATATCGGGTTTTTGAACTGTGGGTATGACGTCAGGGGGAACCGTCCCCCCTGCAGTAAGGTACCCTTCAATGTCCGCCGTGATGAGAACACGTTTATTGAGAAAAAGTTCGCTGTTCTCCAGAGCGGTAATTATGATGCGGATGATGTTGTTATGACGCCAGAGGTACCGATCAAGCATATGGTTGCAGTTGTTCAAGATATGAAGAAGGGTACCCTTACATGCACAGAGGGGGCAGTTCCCGTTCAGTCGTTTCCCCCATTTATAGAGATTTGTGAAGGTGGGAAGGCTGTCAATGGCAGCATTGATAGCAAATTTTAGCACGCTCTCCGGAAGACTGTACATAATAGATTTCCAAGTAAGATTTGTATTACATTCGTTTAAAAGTTTAGCTGTATCCCCCTGAGTCACGAGTGGTTCCACAACCGACTTCCAGTAAATACTGGTGTCCTCTTTCAGAGTACTTTTGATCTTGGGTTTTGTTATTTTCCAAAGGTGGAGCTGATCGCCATCAGTAGATCTTTGATGGATCTGATCACATAAAGCGACGGTGGAAGATTTTTTTTCCAAATAGCTTCTCTTTGCAGTTTCAGATCAAGAGCTTTGTTGGTTGTGGAGTCACCCAGACATCGGGTTCTGCTATACGCTAGGCAGTGCGATGTATAGTAAATATCAGATACCCTGGGGATATCAAGCCCCTCGTTCATATGGACCAGCGCTATGTTGGAACCGTTTTGGGTATCCCAAGCCATTTTTGACAAAAATATCAGTCTTTCTATCTAGCATAGACAGATAGGACTTTGTGAGTTCGTGCACCGTAAGGCAAAAACGCATAGATGGTAAGCAATATCTACTATAAATAGCAACCTTAAACTCATTTCTTACCGGACAATTGTCAATATTCAGAAGGCTATTCTCAAATTTGGCCTTGATCATTTCATAAGTATCAATTTGACTGCCAGAATGAGTGATCAGAGATCCCAGAAAGCGCTGAGGATCTTCTTTAACAGGGTACATCCCAGTACATTCTAGTATATCCCAGTACGTACTAGTACATCCCAGTACGTTCTAGTACATTACATAGTACATTCTAGTACATTATAGTACATCCCAGTACATTCTAGTACATCCCAGTACGTACTAGTACATCCCAGTACGTTCTAGTACATCCCAGTACATTCTAGTACATCCCAGTACATTCTAGTACATCCCAGTACGTTCTAGTACATCCCAGTACGTTCTAGTACATCCCAATTCATATCCTAGTACATCATAGTACATCCCAGTACATTCTGGTACATCCCAGTACATCCTAGTACAACCTAGTACATCCAAGTACATTCTAGTACATCCCAGTACATTCTAGTACATCCCAGTACATTTTAGTACATCCCAGTACATTCTAGTACATCTCAGTACATTCTAGTACATCCCAGTACATTCTGGTACATCCCAGTACAGCCTAGTACATCATAGTACATCCCAGGACATTATGGTACATCCCAGTACATCCTAGTACAACCCAGTACATCCAAGTACATCCCAGTACATTTTAGTACATCCCAGTACATTCTAGTACGTTCTAGTACATCCCAGTACATTCTAGTACATCCCAGTACATTTTAGTACATCTCAGTACATTCTAGTACATCTTAGTACACTCTAGTACATCCCAGTACATTCTAGTACATATCTAGTACATTCTAGTACATCCCATTACATCCTAGTACATCCGAGTACATTCTAGTACATCTCAGTACATTCTAGTATATCCCAGTACATTCTAGTACATCCCAGTACGTTCTAGTACATCCCAGTACATTCTAGTACATCCCAGTACATTTTAGTACATCCCAGTACATTCTAGTACATCTCAGTACATTCTAGTACATCACAGTACATTCTAGTACATTCTAGTACATCCCAGTACATCCTAGTACATTCTAGTACATCTAGTACACAGTAGGCCTAGTTCATCCTAGTACATCCCAGTACATTATAGTACATCTCAGTACATTGTGGTACATCCTAGTACATTATAGTACATCCCAGTACATTCTAGTACATCTCAGTACATTCTAGTATATATTAGTAAAATCTAGTACATTCTAGTACATCCCAGTAAATTCTAGTACATCCCAGTACATTCTAATATATCCCAGTACATTGTAGTACATCCCAGTACATTCTGGTACATCCTAGTACATCCCAGTACATTCTGGTACATCCCACTACATCCTAGTACAACCCAGTACATCCAAGTACATTCTAGTACATCCCAGTACATTCTAGTACATCCCAGTACATTTTAGTACATCCCAGTACATTCTAGTACATCTCAGTACATTCTAGTACATCCTAGTACATTTTAGTACATCCCATTACGTTCTAGTACATCTAAGTACATTCTAGTACATCTTAGTACATATTCTAGTACATTCTAGTACATCCCAGTACATTCTAGTAAATCCCATTCCCAGTATAATTATTATAGTATATCCTAGTACATCCCAGTACATTCTAGTACATCCCAGTATATTCTGCTACAGCACAGTACATTCTAGTAAATCATAGTACATCCCAGTACATATTAGTACATCCTAGTACATTCTAGTACATCTTAGTACATCACAGTACATCCTAGAACATTCTAGGACATCATAGTACATCCCAGTACATTGTAGTACATCTCAGTACATTCTAGTTCATCCTAGTATATCCCAGTACATCGCAGTACATTCTAGTACATCTCAGTACATTCTAGTATATATTAGTAAAATCTAGTACATTCTAGTACATCCCAATACATCATGGTACATCCCAGTACATTCTAGTACATCTCAATACATTCTAGTACATCTTAGTACATTCTAGTACATCACAGTACTTTCTAGTACATCACAGTACATCTCAGTACATCCCAGTACATTCTAGTACATATCAGTACATCCAAGTACATCCCAGTACATTCTAGTACATCCCAGTACATTATAGTACATCATAGTACATCCCAGTACATTATAGTACATCCCAGTACATTCTAGTACATCCCAGTACATTCTAGTACATCTTAGTACATTCTAGTACATCCCAGTACATTATAGTACATCCTAGTACTTTCCAGTACATTCTAGTACATCCCAGTACATTCTAGTACATCCCAGTACATTCTAGTACATCATAGTACATCACAGTACATTTTAGTACATCCTAGTACATTCTAGTACATCCTAGTAATATCCCAGTACATTCTAGTACATCATAGTACATCTCAGTACATTCTAGTACATCCCAGTACATTCTAGTACATCCCAGTACATTCTAGTACATCCTAGTACATCCCAGTTCATTCTAGTACATCCCAATACATTCTAGTACATCCCAGTATATTCTAGTATATCCTAGTACATCTTAGTACATCCCAGTACATTCTAGTACATCCCAGTACATTCTAGTACATCCCAGTACATTCTAGTACAGTACAGTACATTCTAGTACATCCCAGTACATTTTAGTACATTTTCGTACATTATAGTACATCCTAGTACATCCCAGTACATCCTAGTACATTCTAGTACATCATAGTACATCCCAATACATTCTAGTACATCTCAGTACATTCTAGTTCATCCTAGTAGGCCTACATCCCAGGACATCCCAGTACATCCCAGTACATTCTAGTACATCTCAGTACATTCTAGTACATCTTAGTAAAATCTAGTACATCCCAGTACATCATAGTACATCCCAGTACATTCTAGTACATCTCAGTACATTCTAGTACATCTTAGTACATCCTAGTACATCCCAGTACATCCCAGTACATTCTAGTACATCTCAGTACATTCTAGTACATTCTAGTACATCTTAGTACATCACAGTACATCCTAGAACATTCTAGGACATCATAGTACATCCCAGTACATTGTAGTACATCTCAGTACATTCTAGTTCATCCTAGTATATCCCAGTACATCGCAGTACATTCTAGTACATCTCAGTACATTCTAGTATATATTAGTAAAATCTAGTACATTCTAGTACATCCCAATACATCATGGTACATCCCAGTACATTCTAGTACATCTCAATACATTCTAGTACATCTTAGTACATTCTAGTACATCACAGTACTTTCTAGTACATCACAGTACATCTCAGTACATCCCAGTACTTTCTAGTACATATCAGTACATCCAAGTACATCCCAGTACATTCTAGTACATCCCAGTACATTATAGTACATCATAGTACATCCCAGTACATTATAGTACATCCCAGTACATTCTAGTACATCTCAGTACATTCTAGTACATCTTAGTACATTCTAGTACATCCCAGTACATTATAGTACATCCTAGTACATCCTAGTACTTTCCAGTACATTCTAGTACATCCCAGTACATTCTAGTACATCCCAGTACATTCTAGTACATCATAGTACATCACAGTACATTTTTCTAGTACATCCTAGTACATTCTAGTACATCCTAGTAATATCCCAGTACATTCTAGTACATCATAGTACATCTCAGTACATTCTAGTACATCCCAGTACATTCTAGTACATCCCAGTACATTCTAGTACATCCTAGTACATCCCAGTTCATTCTAGTACATCCCAATACATTCTAGTACATCCCAGTATATTCTAGTATATCCTAGTACATCTTAGTACATCCCAGTACATTCTAGTACATCCCAGTACATTCTAGTACATCCCAGTACATTCTAGTACAGTACAGTACATTCTAGTACATCCCAGTACATTTTAGTACATTTTCGTACATTATAGTACATCCTAGTACATCCCAGTACATCCTAGTACATTCTAGTACATCATAGTACATCCCAATACATTCTAGTACATCTCAGTACATTCTAGTTCATCCTAGTAGGCCTACATCCCAGGACATCCCAGTACATCCCAGTACATTCTAGTACATCTCAGTACATTCTAGTACATCTTAGTAAAATCTAGTACATCCCAGTACATCATAGTACATCCCAGTACATTCTAGTACATCTCAGTACATTCTAGTACATCTTAGTACATCCTAGTACATCCCAGTACATCCCAGTACATTCTAGTACATCTCAGTACATTCTAGTACATCTTAGTACATCCTAGTACATCCCAGTACATCTCAGTACATTCTAGTACATCTTAGTAAAATCTAGTAGGCCTACATTCCAGTACATCCCAGTACATCATAGTACATCACAGTACATCTCAGTACATCCCAGAACATTCTAGTACATCTCAGTACATCCCAGTACATCATAGTAAATCCCAGTACATTATAGTACATCCCAGTACATTCTAGAACATCTCATTACATTCTAGTACATCTTAGTACATTCTAGTACATCCCAGTACATTATAGTACATCCTAGTACATCCCAGTACATTCTAGTACATCCCAGTACATTCTATTACATCACAGTACATTCTAGTACATTCTAGTACATCCCATCATAGTACATACCAGTACATTCTAGTACATCCCAGTACATTCTAGTACATCACAGTACATTCTAGTACATTATAGTACATCCCAGTACATTTTAGTACATCCTAGTACATTCTAGTACATTCTAGTACATCCCAGTACATCCTAGTACATTCTAGTACATCACAGTAGGCCTAGTTCATCCTAGTACATCCCAGTACATTATAGTACATCTCAGTACATTGTGGTACATCATAGTACATTATAGTACATCCCAGTACATTCTAGTACATCCTAGTACATTTTACATCCTATTTCATTATAGTACATCCCAGTACATTCTAGTACATCACAGTACATTCTACATAGATCTATGCTGTTAGTTTCCGTTTCCATATTATTTATTTACTAGCGGGAGACCCGCGCTTCGCGCAGTTCCCCGCTAGTTGAAATAAACAGGAGCGGTTAGTAAACAGGAGTGGTTAGTAAACATGGTAAATGGTGTCTTGGTGTAGATTATTCATCCAGTATACATGTATAGCAATGATCATGTTAGCTTGATAATCATATGTTATAGCTCCTGTCATATTAAAGAAGCTAAACTTTAAGTGAATCCAGACCTGTGATAATGTTGTTACTCACTCAATCCCTCAGATTTCTTTTGAAACAGCTCGTGACAAAATGGTTGATTTTAACTTTATCCCAACTAACATAAAACATTAATGTTAGAAGAGGTTGCTAGAAAACGTTTCAATGTTGGGTTATAACGGTATAAAACATGTAAGCAACATGTTTAAAATTGCAGCAAAACATTTTAAGCGAGCCTGTGTTGTTAATAGCTAGGCCTACATTATAGCCAGGATTTATTTGCGAGGTATATTTACATTCCATGCTATTATTCGGTACTTAACTGCAAACTGAAACTCGCTTCTGTTAACCTCTATTTGTTCAAGTATGCCTGTGTACTGTAATACATCCGAAAGCATGTAGACTATGGGGCATGCATCTCTACGGCCCTTGGTTTTCCACTTTTGTAGTCTACTCTTGGGAACTACATGAAAACACAACAAATCAACAGTAAAGATATGTCTGAATTGATATTCAAAAAGTTCCCACGTTTTACTTGGGACATTAAGGAGTTATTTAGGGTTAAAATGGGTTTTTCGTGATTGTTTTCCATTTTTGCCCAAAAATATCAAATATTAAAATAGCTGTAACTTTCAAAATAAATTGAGTAGAAATTTCATTTCTATTGTAGATGTTTCATGTCACATGGATTTCCAACACTGATGAATAAAAATGTTACAGCACAACTCTAAAATATAAAAAAATGGCAAAAACCATATTTTTGTGCTATTTTGGCCATTTTTGAGCTAAAAATGTAATTTTTGCATGGGAAAAAAAAAATAAATATATATTTTATTGATTTAAAAAATATGTCATTATGTCAACCTAGTTATTCTGAACAAAAAGTTAATGTTGGTGAATGTCTGTGACCTATAGTTTTTGATCTATGGCCCTTTCAAATTCACATATGGACTAAAATAGCACATTTTGTTCAATATTTCCAAAATAAGTTGAGATTTTTATACCACTGGGTATCTCTGGCTACACAATGTTTATGTACCGTAAAATGGGGTAACTTCAGTCAGCAGGGTAACTTTGGTCGGTCAAATATATTTTTCTTAATGGTCATATTTTGGTACAGCAATATTATTTCTAGTCATATTTGGAGTCAATTTGTTAAGATATATGTTTATAATGTATAGGCCCACTGTTAAAGCGAACTTTCCTTCTTCAGGATATCCTTGCAAAATTATTAAAATTCAACGGAGACCTACTGGGATCAACTTCAATAGGAGTTCAGCGCCCTCATAGATATGAAATCCATGAACATAAATTCTGAGGGCACTAATACTAGGGATGACCACTGTCAATACAGTTTCCACTAGAATGATTTCACACCGACACCGCCTGGCTAATAATTATTTGGTGCAGCAGAGACACTAAAATGAATACACGAGATCGATACACGTGAGTTGCTTTGCACAATTTTGATATCAGACGAAAATCTTCGGATACCGGGTTAGAAAATGATGAATATCTCCCGTAAAGGAATTTTTCTCAAGAAACCAGATGTGGTCTCATACACTTAAAGTTCAAAGTTCAAAGTTCAAATTTATTTTATCAATCAATATCATACATAGCATAGCATATATAATAATAACATTGAGTACAATAGACATAGTTTAATAAGTATAATAACAATTAATAATAAGAGTAAATTGCAATAATATTAACAAAAAGATATATTGATAATAATTTGTGATGGTTAATACAACTTGAATACATAATCTATGTAATATATAATATTACTGTTCATGACGTTAATATACAATATATAATAATATGTTTATATTAATACGTGTTGAACAGATATGATGGTCGCTAGAATGCGCTTTGAAAATTGGCCGTGCGCTTTGAACTCAAAATCGGACCAAAACTCTAATTTTATATTGCGTTGGTCCTGTATGGACTACATCGTGCAGTACAGCTGCACTCACTACTAGGCAGTATAAAAGTCGATGACCATTGACCTCAATGGGGTATACAAGCTTATTCACGCACAACCAAGATCAATTACCCGGCTATTGTGAGTAGCCTTAGTCATGTCCCTCGACTAATTATTCGTCTCAAAGAGCTTCAAAGGTCTGAACCAAATGGCCAATCGTGGCTGTGCATTGAACCTACCATGGCGATTTCTGCTATGAAGGTATAGGGTCGATGACAATGTGTGCCGGTCCTAGGAAATGGAATATTACTGATAAATATATAAAGATGGCAAAATCAGTAAACCAGTTTAAGTTACAAATAAAGAAAAGTGTAATAAAAAATTACTTCTAATATTTAGCCATCTCCACCCCAACTATCAATTTCTTCTGTGAACTGTGGAATGTCTATATGAAATGTTATAAATATTTATATTGCTTCTTTCTTTGCATGTTCTTCTCCTCTTTCTTATATTTGTTAGCTTTGTGTAATTGTATGTTGTAACTTAAGGCAGTGTAAGGGGGCGCTCGCTTCAGACCTTTTGAGCATCTCCTCATTCAAATGTTGTGTCTTTTATATATATTTTGTATGTCGATTTGTATGAAAATAAAATGATGATGTATGATGATGATGATGTACATCATTTCCTACAGAGTCGTGAGATATGTCAAACTTTTCCCTTAGTCATAAGGAACAAAAAAAAAGTCAGTGGTCGCATATCTGTAGGATCATTGGTTAATAAGATATAGTCACTTTTTTAAAATTTTTAACCAAATATCTTAGAGAGTCGTGCCATATGTCAAAAAGGAACAGAAAAGTCAGTGGTCGCATATCTGTAGGATCATCGGTTAATGAGATATAGTCACTTTTTTGTACGTTGTGCACTTAACCCCTTGTTTTTTACTTCTGGATATCGTTTGGAGTCAAATGATTTTTCATTTTAAAGCTTATGATATATTTTCTAAACACGAAATAAAACAAAATTGACCGCCAGCCGACTTTACAGCTGTTTCGTGATGGACGGTCACATATATTCATTAACATATTAAATCGTTTATCCCTTTTGGTCAATATCAAATTGGTTTGTAGCTGACTTAGCTTGGGGCCAATGCATGAATTGGCATATGGCCAAGTCAACTGTGGACGAATTGGTTTGGGCCGAATCGACCTGCTTCCATGCTACCAGGAAATGCCGAAAAATTACGTACTTTTACCAGGCAAAAAGCAACTTTTCTAGGCATTGTTGACATGGTGCCCCCGCTAAAGAAAGTTTCCTACCATAAAGACCTAACTTTTGAGATGGTTTGTACGGTTTGAAGGTGCAAAATTAACAATAAACTTAAAATAAGACGCCGTTACCGCCGGTCATCATCAACGACTTGACAGATGACGTCATCAGACGCAATCTCTGTCTTGATAATATCGACATGGACTAATTATAGAGCACGTAGTGTGATGGACTGGAAACTGCACGCATCGATCTGAGGACAGCTTTCAAACATAAGTCTTGATAGTAATACGCTGTTTTAATTAGCCTATATCTGGTGGCAGCAGCATTTTTCTACAGTCACGTGATAATTGCACCGGCGGATAATACACGGGGGAAGCCGACGGTGTCCACACCTTTTTCAGCTTTTTGTATTTGATCTGTACTTGGAGCTGGTGGGGGAGAGAAAGCATAAATACATTCAGGAAAAAATACAACTCGAACCAAAGATCAAGGCTCCATTTCAAATTTAACCTTAAAAAATCATTCATTTTTGAAACAGGACGTTGTTCAAATTTGCGCCAAAACTTCACCTCTGAAATAAAATATTGGGATTTTGTCTCAGATTCCTTCATGTAGACACTTGCCTGAAGCAAATGAGCTGAAAACGGGCGAATTTTGACAATTATCTTTAGAAAATAAAGCCGCCCCTAGCAGAAATTCTATACAGCAAGAAGTGTATCAAAACTGTATCAAAGTGTATTAAAACTGTATCAAACGGCAATTTGATACAGTTTTGATATACTAAAGGGTGTATTGAAAATGTATCAACTGAAAATATAGGGTATCAAAACTGTATCAAATACCACCTAACTGTATCAAAAATGTATCAAAAGTGTATCGAATTTGAACTTTGTAGTTTTTTAGTGTATGTAAAGTGTATCAAAATGAACTTTTTGGTACTAGATGTATATCAAAAGTGTATCAAATTGGACTTAGTCAAATTCTGGCTGCATACAGTGTATCAAAAGTGTATTAAATTGGACTTTGCCTGTTTTTTAGTGTATGTAAAGTGTATCAAATTGAACTTAGTTAATTTTTGGTGGCGAGAGGTATATCAAAAGTGTATCAAATTGGACTTGGGTCAAATTCTGGCTGCCTACAGTGTATCAAAAGCGTATTAAATTGGACTTAGTTTATTTTGGGTGGCTAGAGGTATATCAAAAGTGTATCAAATTGGGCTTTCATAAACTGACCTTTTGTAGTGTATCAAAACTGTATCAATAACTGATCACATGTCTAGATAATGACTCATCATTTTCAAATTTGCCCATGTGGAGCAAATTATCGTGTTTTATTTATCATGATGAAGATACAAACATGCTTCTAGACTGCACATTAGGTTACAATGTAGTTGTAATCAGGGACTGTGATTAAAGAGGATATTTTATTGACTTTGTTCTGATAAGGTAAGCTTACTATATATATATTATATACTGCGCCAATAAAGTATCCTTACAGTTGGAAAAATAATCACAATTTCAAAATTGAACAATATTGGGGTAATTTTTTTTTTTTAATAGATGCACTATCTAATCCTGCACATTATGACAACACATTGAATCCAATGTGACTTCAAGAAGTAAAGTTACAAGCATTTGATTAGACGAAAGTCCAGTTTCAAAAGTGACACACTGGCCTATTCAAAACTCCACAGACCACAAATCTGGTTTGAGAGTGGTGAATGGCTAATTTATGCGTTTGGGTTTAATTTAAAACAAAAGGAACAAAGGAAAACTGACACAAAAGAACTGACAAAAAAATGAAAGTTATGAAAAGTACAGAGAAGTAAAAACTGAAATAAAAACTGCTTGAAATAACGCTTCATTGAAGAAGCTGTGTTGTCTCTTTGTTGCGCTTGTTGGAAACTTTTTGCGCTTGTATAGGCCAATTTGTCACTTTTAAAACGGGACCTTCGTCTATTCAATTGCTTGTAACTTTACTTCTGGATGTCACATTGGATTCAATGTGGTGTCATAATGTGCAGGATTAGATAGTGCATCGGATCTATAAAAAATAAATTTACCCCAATATTGTTCAGTTTTGAAATTGTGATTATTTTTCCAACTGTAAGGATACTTTATTGGCGCAGTATATATAGGGCCTCTATGTATATGTATTAAGCATGAATATAGCACATGCCTGTATAGTAAAAAACCCTGCTGAATCTTTTTGTTATTGGTAGCCTTTTTGTATCTTTATTGAGGGTAACTTTTATAGTGACAAGCACTGCTTTCCAAGCAAGCCCTCTGATGTATGTATGTTCCATTTTGGTTGGGTTTTGCTTCTTTTTTGCAATACTTTCTCACACATTTGTCCTATTGCGTTGTAATTTTGAACGTTGATAGGGGAAAGTGCATTGAGCTGCTCCGTGATGGGGGAAAGTGCTAGAGGTCAGCATTGGCAGTAGAGGGCAGTGTTGAATTTGAGCTTGATTAGACTAATTTCACAATTTGACATTTGACCCCTTCACTTTGAGCTTTGGAGTCATTAATGTTTGCAAATATGTTTAGATCATGTAAGGATAATTCTTGTTGAATTTGAGCTTGATTGGACCAATTTTGAAATTTGAAAAACTGTATCAAAAGTGTATAAAAAGTGTATAAAAACTGTATCAAAAGTGTATAAAAACTGTATCAAAAGTGTATCAAAAAAACTATCAAAAGTGTATCAAAAAACTATATCAAAAGTGTATCAAATGGCATGTATCAAAAATAGGGCGGTCCCGCTGGCCAGCATTAGAATTGGAAGGCTGATTTGATACAGTGACATATTTGATACACTTTTGATATAATTATGTATAAAATGAAAGGATAAGAATTTCAATGCTAATTTGATACAGTTTAAATTGGAACGCTGATTTCATACAGTGACATATTTGATACACTTTTGATATAATTATGTATGAAATGTGTATGAAATGAAAGGATAAAAATTTCAACGCTAATTTGATACAGTTTAAATTGGAACGCTGATTTGATACAGTTACATATTTCATACACTTTTGATATAATTATGTATGAAATGTGTATGAAATGAAAGGATTAAAATTTCAACGCTAATTTGATACAGTTTAAATTGGAACCCTGATTTGATACAGTTACATATTTCATACACTTTTGATATAATTATGTATGAAATATGTATGAAATGAAATGATAAAAATTTCAACGCTAATTTGATACAGTTTAAATTGAAACCCTGATTTGATACAGTTACATATTTCATACACTTTTGATATAATTATGTATGAAATATGTATGAAATGAAAGGATAAAAATGTCAATGCTAATTTGATACAATTAAAATTGGAACACTGATTTGATACAGTAACATATTCGATACACTTTTGATATAAATTATGTATGAAATGTGTATGAAATAAAAGGATAAAAATTTCAACACTAATTTGATACAGTTTAAATTGGAACCCTGATTTGATACAGTTACATATTTGATACACTTTTGATATATTTATGTATCAAATATGTATGAAATGAAAGGATACCTTTCATTTGATACTTTTTTGATACATTATCTTGGCATTTGATACACTTTTGATATGTATAAAATGTGTATGCAATGTTAATTTGATACAGTTTTGATACATACAAGTGTATGAAATGAGGGTTCCAATTCAAATACTTTTTATTTCATACATTGTTCATACGTATCAAAAGTGGTGTATCAAAAGTGTATCAAATTTCAGCCAGGGGCAACAAGCTCAAATAAGCGGTGGACTATTTTAACCGAATTTCACTGGTACATAATGATTTGGTGGTGCGCCCTCTGAAAAGATTTGAAGAATAGAAGGCTGACTTTGCGCCAAAACATGTGGGCCTATTTAATGATATATGAACTACCACTCATGTTCTTGTCAGCGCTACAGTGCAAAATTTATCTTTAACATTACATTCAAATAATAATTACATTGTAAATTGGAACTGACACCAATTTTTTTCAGGAATACTTGTTTGTTGTATGTCAACAAAATCGATTAAATTTTCAGGATCATCTTATTTTCATGTTGTTATAAGCAAATATAATGTTCCAGATAACGCTAGTTAAGAAATACATGAAGAAAAAGAACCTTAAAGTTGCACTTTCTGTTAGTATTTCTTTTTGGACTTTAACTTTTTAACATGTTCTAATTCTAGCAGCCCTATATAAAACCGTGACACTCGAAAGACCATATCTCTGGAATGAAACGTCCGATTAAGATTATTTAAACGCCAAAATGTTTCTGTCATCAATTCCCAGGCAATAAGTTAGGTCTGAATCAATTAAAAAGTACTTCAATTTTTAGTGGACATGCCTACTAATACGAAAGTGCAATAACTTTGTAATTATTCGCGCAAGACATATAAAAGTATACGTTTTTATGAAGGCAAGACATCAATAAATCTTAATATAAATATAGATTTGCGGTAAAAACAACAATTATGAAGAAAATCATAAAAATGTTTTTGGCAATATTTGTTAGGTACATCATAACAAAAAAAACACTCTTTCCAAAATATTTTATTTTATTTTTAGCTCAATCTTGAGGCTCAATTCCAAAAACAGTTTTTGGATGTTTTTGATATTGCCCTTATTTTTTGAGATATTGACCATATAAGGCATCAAATTGAACTTTTTACAATTCACAAACGCCTATTTGCACAAAATGATGTCTAAAATCGGAAATAGACCAAAATATAAAAAAAACCCGAGAAAACTGTTTCTTGAGTCGATCATGCTTTTTACGATGATCATATTTGCTTACCTATATATGCTGTATTTATTGAGTTATCGTGTACCTAAATCGCCATTTTACCGAGAAAATGAACATTGAAATAATGGCCGGTGAAGTTTAAAGTGGTCACATTTTGCACTTGCATCGAATTTCAAAGGAGAATGCGGCAGTTTCCGTTTTGGTACCTTATATTACGTGAACATCGGGTAAACCCACAGCCCCTTGAGCAGTAGCGTAGCCAGCGGGGGGGCAGGGGGGGCAGAGGGCCCCCCCTGACAAAAAATGAAAGAAAAGTGCCCTCTGACAAAAAAAAAAATGAAAGAGAAAATCAGGAGGGCAAAGGAAAAGAAAAAGGGCAAGGAGCCTCTTTTCTAGCAAAATTCAGGGCCAAAATAGTGTAAAATACAACAAATTTTCGCGCTACGCGCGTACATTGTAACAATAAAGCCCCTTTTAGCCGGATAATGGGCGAAAATAGTGTAAAATACCATTTTTTTTTTTTCGCGCTACGCGCGCACATCATCCCAATAAGGCCCTTTTCGAGAAGCTCGAAGACATACAGTCTCTATGTACGGTATTGTATGATGCAACTGCAATTTTTTCGTCTGTGCCCCAAAATTTTATTTTGCCCCCCCCCTGACCAAGAAAGCTGGCTACGCCCTGCCCTTGAGAAGTTTGAGCGAAATCCATTCATAACTTGATATTTAAATCGGGGAAAGAACTTAAAAAACTCCACATTTTATCAGCTAAAACGGATCCATTTGACCACTGTTTTTGTCAATAATCAATATAGTTAATGAGCTAAAAGGACTGGAAAGGCTCATTAATATGTAATTTTTGCCAATAATGTGCTAAAAGTCAATGCATAAATATTCAGGTTCCTTTTATTTTGCATTGCATACTTTTTGCCCTGAAACTTGGTCAAAGTGTTTCTAATATGTTTCTAATGTATCATACAGTGAACCCGCCCTCTAATTAGCATATTTGCATAATTAATGAGCTAATTTGCATAAATGCTAATTAACTATGCAAATATGCAAATTAGGGGCGGCTTCACTATATAATACAATAGAACATATTAGAAACACTTTGACCAAGTCTCAGGGGAAATTTATGCAAAATAAAAGCACCCTGAACATTTATGCATGCATTTAACAAAATATTCGCAAAAATTATATGTAAATAAGCTTCTCCAGTCATTTTAGCTCATTAACTTTATTGATTATTGATAAAAACAATAAGATACAAAGAAAATATAAATTGATATATTTTGAAAACTGTATGTCCGATTGACTCCAAACAAAGGCATATTGATCAGTGTACTTTGCTCTACTCAATTAATATGTTTCAAACATGTGAGAGCACTTTCATAATGCCTCCATAACCACCTTAACATCTGTCCATTCATTTACCATGTTTACAACTTCGGAATAGATATAATTAATTATTACAGAGTACAAAATGATATAGAAAGGCCAAACTTACTATTACAAGCAATTTCCACACAAACCTGAAAGAATTCTTACGAGCCCAGACATTTGGATCTTGTTAAATAAGCATTGTTTTAATAGACACCAAGTATTTACTATTTAGTTATTTTCAGTTGTGGCGTTAAAATATCCAAACAATTACGTTTCCGACAATACAGTTCTTTCAGGGACACCATGTAGCTAATATAAGCAACTCAACAAGTGTATGTTTACAGGTAAGTGCTGAAGAAAATGTTAAACTGTTGATCAGAAGTAATGATACATGTACTAGAATGTACTGGGATGTACTAGAACGTACTGTGATGTACTAGAATGTACTGGGATGTACTAGAATGTACTGGGATGTATTAAAATATACTGGGATGTACTAGAATGTACTGGGATGTACTGAGATGTACTGTGATGTACTAGAATGTACTAGAATGTACTGGGATGTACTAGAATGTACTGGGATGTACTAGAATGTACTGGGATGTACTATAATGTACTGGGATGTACTAGAATGTACTGGTATGTACTATAATGACCTAGAATGTACTCGGATGTACTAGGATGTACTGGGATGTACCAGAATGTACTAGATTTTACTAAGATGTACTAGAATGTACTGATATGTACTAGAATGTACTGGGATGTACTGGGATGTACTAGAATGTACTAGAATGTACTAAGATGTACTAGAATGTACTGAGATGTACTAGAATGTACTGGGATGTACTAAAATGTACTGGGATGTACTAAAATGTACTGGGATGTACTAGAATGTACTGGGATGTACTAGAATGTACTGGGATGTACTGGGTTGTACTAGGATGTACTGGGATGTACCAAAATGTACTGGGATGTACCATGATGTACTGGGACGTACCGGAATGTACTGGGATGTACTTGAATGTACTGGGATGTACTAGAATGTACTGGGATGTACTAGAATGTACTGGGATGTACTAGGATGTACTAGAATGTACCGAGATGTACTAAAATGTACTGGGATGTACTGGGATGTACTAGAGTATACTAGAATGTACTAAGATGTACCAGAATGTACTGGGATGTTCTGGGATGTGCTAGAATGTACTGGGATGTACTAGAATGTACTCAGATGTACTAGGATGTACTGGGATGTACTAGAATGTACTAGATTTTACTAAGATGTACTAGAATGTACTGAGATGTACTAGAATGTACTGGGATGTACTGCGATGTACTAGAATGTACTAGGATGAACTAGAATGTACTAAGATGTACTAGCATGTACTGGGATGTATTATGATGTACTAGAATGTACTGTGATGTACTATAATGTACTGGGATGTACTATAATGTACTAAAATGTACTGGGATGTACTAGAATGTACTGGGATGTACTAGAACGTACTGTGATGTACTAGAATGTACTGGGATGTACTAGAATGTACTGGGATGTATTAAAATATACTGGGATGTACTGACATGTACTAGAATGTACTGGGATGTACTGAGATGTACTGTGATGTACTAGAATGTACTAGAATGTACTGGGATGTACTAGAATGTACTGGGATGTACTAGAATGTACTGGGATGTACTATAATGTACTGGGATGTACTAGAATGTACTGACATGTACTAGAATGTACTCGGATGTACTAGGATGTACTGGGATGTACTAGAATGTACTAGATTTTACTAAGATGTACTAGAATGTACTGATATGTACTAGAATGTACTGGGATGTACTGGGATGTACTAGAATGTACTAAGATGTACTAGAATGTACTGAGATGTACTAGAATGTACTGGGATGTACTAAAATATACTGGGATGTACTAGAATGTACTGGGATGTACTAGAATGTACTGGGATGTACTGGGTTGTACTAGGATGTACCGGGATGTACCAAAATGTACTGGGATGTACCATGATGTACTGGGATGTAGCTGAATGTACTGGGATGTATTTGAATGTACTGGGATGTACTATAATGTACTGGGATGTACTATAATGTACTGGGATGTACTAGAATGTACTGGGATGTACTATAATGTACTGGGATGTACTAGGATGTACTAGAATGTACCGAAATGTACTAAAATGTACTGGGATGTACTAGAGTATACTAGAATGTACTAAGATGTACCAGAATGTACTGGGATGTACTATGATGTACTATGATGTACTGGGATGTGCTAGAATGTACTGAGATGTACTAGAATGTACTCGGATGTACTAGGATGTACTGGGATGTACTAGAATGTACTTGATTTTACTAAGATGTACTAGAATGTACTGAGATGTACTAGAATGTACTGGGATGTACTGCGATGTACTAGAATGTACTAGGATGAACTAGAATGTACTAAGATGTAATAGCATGTACTGGGATGTACTATGATGTACTAGAATGTACTGTGATGTACTAGAATGTACTGGGATGTACTAAAATGTACTGGGATGTACTAAAATGTACTGGGATGTACTAGAATGTACTGGGATGTACTAGAACGTACTGGGATGTACTAGAATGTACTCGGATGTACTAGGATGTACTGGGATGTACTAGAATGTACTAAGATGTACTAGAATGTACTGAGATGTACTAGAATGTACTGGGATGTACTAGAATGTACCGAGATGTACTAAAATGTACTGGGATGTACTAGAATATACTAGAATGTACTAAGATGTACCAGAATGTACTGGGATGTACTATGATGTACTATGATGTACTGGGATGTACTAGAATGTACTGGGATGTACTAGAATGTACTGGAATGTACTAGAATGTACTGGGACGTACTAAAATGTACTGGGATGTACTAGGATGTACTAGAATGTACCGAGATGTACTAAAATGTACTGGGATGTACTAGAATGTACTGATATGTACTGGAATGTACTGGGATGTACTAGAATGTACTAAGATGTACTAGAATGTACTGAGATGTACTAGAATGTACTGGGATGTACTAGAATGTACCGAGATGTACTAAAATGTACTGGGATGTACTAGAATATACTAGAATGTACTAAGATGTACCAGAATGTACTGGGATGTACTATGATGTACTAGGATGTACTGGGATGTACTAGAATGTACTGGGATGTACTAGAATGTACTGGGATGTACTAGAATGTACTGGGACGTACTAGAATGTACTAGGATGTACTAGAATGTACCGAGATGTACTAAAATGTACTGGGATGTACTGGGATGTACTAGAATGTACTAGATTTTACTAAGATGTACTAGAATGTACTGATATGTACTGGAATGTACTGGGATGTACTGGAATGTACTGGGATGTACTAGAATGTACTAAGATGTACTAGAATGTACTGAGATGTACTAGAATGTACTGGGATGTACTAGAATGTACTGGGATGTACTAAAATGTACCGAGATGTACTAAAATGTACTGGGATGTACTAGAGTATACTAGAATGTACTAAGATGTACCAGAATGTACTGGGATGTACTATGATGTACTAGGATGTACTGGGATGTACTAGAATGTACTGGGATGTACTAGAATGTACTGGGATGTACTAGAATGTACTAAGATGTACTAGAATGTACTGAGATGTACTAGAATGTACTGGGATGTACTAAAATGTGTACTAAAATGTACCGAGATGTACTAAAATGCACTGGGATGTACTAGAGTATACTAGAATGTACTAAGATGTACCAGAATGTACTGGGATGTACTAGGATGTACTAGAATGTACCGAGATGTACTAAAATGTACTGGGATGTACTGGGATGTACTAGAATATACTAGAATGTAATAAGATATACCAGAATGTACTGGGATGTACTATGATGTACTAGAATGTACTGGAATGTACTGGGATGTACTAGAATGTACTAAGATATACTAGAATGTACTGAGATGTACTAGAATGTACTGGGATGTACTAGAATGTACCGAGATGTACTAAAATGTACTGAGATGTACTAGAATGTACTCGGATGTACTAGGATGTACTGAGATGTACTAGAATGTACTGGGATGTACTGCGATGTACTAGAATGTACTAGGATGAACTAGAATGTACTAAGATGTACTAGCATGTACTGGGATGTACTATGATGTACTAGAATGTACTGTGATGTACTAGAATGTACTGGGATGTACTATAATGTACTAGGATGTACTAAAATGTACTGGGATGTACTACAATGTACTGGGATGTACTAGGATGTACTAGAATGTACCGAGATGTACTAGAATGTACTGGGATGTACTTGGATGTACTAGAATGTACTAAGATGTACTAGAATGTACTAAGATGTACTAGAATGTACTGAGATGTACTAGAATGTACTGGGATGTACTAAAATGTACTGGGATGTACTATAATGTACTGGGATGTACTAGAACGTACTGGGATGTACTAGAATGTACTGGGATATACTAGAATGTACTGAGATGTACTAGAATGTACTCGGATGTACTAGGATGTACTGGGATGTACTAGAATGTACTATGATGTACTAGAATATACTGTGATGTACTAGAATGTACTGGGATGTACTAGAATGTACTGGGATGTACTGGGTTGTACTAGGATGTACCGGGATGTACCAAAATGTACTGGGATGTACCATGATGTACTGGGATGTAGCTGAATGTACTGGGATGTATTTGAATGTACTGGGATGTACTATAATGTACTGGGATGTACTAGAATGTACTGGGATGTACTATAATGTACTGGGATGTACTAGGATGTACTAGGGATGTACTAAAATGTACTGGGATGTACTAGTACTAGAATGTACTAAGATGTACCAGAATGTACTGGGATGTACTATGATGTACTATGATGTACTGGGATGTGCTAGAATGTACTGAGATGTACTAGAATGTACTCGGATGTACTAGGATGTACTGGGATGTACTAGAATGTACTTGATTTTACTAAGATGTACTAGAATGTACTGAGATGTACTAGAATGTACTGGGATGTACTGCGATGTACTAGAATGTACTAGGATGAACTAGAATGTACTAAGATGTAATAGCATGTACTGGGATGTACTATGATGTACTAGAATGTACTGTGATGTACTAGAATGTACTGGGATGTACTAAAATGTACTGGGATGTACTAAAATGTACTGGGATGTACTAGAATGTACTGGGATGTACTAGAACGTACTGGGATGTACTAGAATGTACTCGGATGTACTAGGATGTACTGGGATGTACTAGAATGTACTAAGATGTACTAGAATGTACTGAGATGTACTAGAATGTACTGGGATGTACTAGAATGTACCGAGATGTACTAAAATGTACTGGGATGTACTAGAATATACTAGAATGTACTAAGATGTACCAGAATGTACTGGGATGTACTATGATGTACTATGATGTACTGGGATGTACTAGAATGTACTAGGATGTACTAGAATGTACTGGGATGTACTAGAATGTACTGGGACGTACTAAAATGTACTGGGATGTACTAGGATGTACTAGAATGTACCGAGATGTACTAAAATGTACTGGGATGTACTAGAATGTACTGATATGTACTGGAATGTACTGGGATGTACTAGAATGTACTAAGATGTACTAGAATGTACTGAGATGTACTAGAATGTACTGGGATGTACTAGAATGTACCGAGATGTACTAAAATGTACTGGGATGTACTAGAATATACTAGAATGTACTAAGATGTACCAGAATGTACTGGGATGTACTATGATGTACTAGGATGTACTGGGATGTACTAGAATGTACTGGGATGTACTAGAATGTACTGGGATGTACTAGAATGTACTGGGACGTACTAGAATGTACTAGGATGTACTAGAATGTACCGAGATGTACTAAAATGTACTGGGATGTACTGGGATGTACTAGAATGTACTAGATTTTACTAAGATGTACTAGAATGTACTGATATGTACTGGGATGTACTGGAATGTACTGGGATGTACTAGAATGTACTAAGATGTACTAGAATGTACTGAGATGTACTAGAATGTACTGGGATGTACTAGAATGTACTGGGATGTACTAAAATGTACCGAGATGTACTAAAATGTACTGGGATATACTAGAGTATACTAGAATGTACTAAGATGTACCAGAATGTACTGGGATGTACTATGATGTACTAGGATGTACTGGGATGTACTAGAATGTACTTGGATGTACTAGAATGTACTGGGATGTACTAGAATGTACTAAGATGTACTAGAATGTACTGAGATGTACTAGTGTACTGGGATGTACTAGAATGTACTATGTACTAAAATGTACTGAGATGTACTAAAATGTACTGGGATGTACTAGAGTATACTAGAATGTACTAAGATGTACCAGAATGTACTGGGATGTACTAGGATGTACTAGAATGTACCGAGATGTACTAAAATGTACTGGGATGTACTGGGATGTACTAGAATATACTAGAATGTAATAAGATATACCAGAATGTACTGGGATGTACTATGATGTACTAGAATGTACTGGAATGTACTGGGATGTACTAGAATGTACTAAGATGTACTAGAATGTACTGAGATGTACTAGAATGTACTGGGATGTACTAGAATGTACCGAGATGTACTAAAATGTACTGAGATGTACTAGAATGTACTCGGATGTACTAGGATGTACTGAGATGTACTAGAATGTACTGCGATGTACTGCGATGTACTAGAATGTACTAGGATGAACTAGAATGTACTAAGATGTACTAGCATGTACTGGGATGTACTATGATGTACTAGAATGTACTGTGATGTACTAGAATGTACTGGGATGTACTATAATGTACTAGGATGTACTAAAATGTACTGGGATGTACTACAATGTACTGGGATGTACTAGGATGTACTAGAATGTACCGAGATGTACTAGAATGTACTGGGATGTACTTGGATGTACTAGAATGTACTAAGATGTACTAGAATGTACTAAGATGTACTAGAATGTACTGAGATGTACTAGAATGTACTGGGATGTACTAAAATGTACTGGGATGTACTATAATGTACTGGGATGTACTAAAACGTACTGGGATGTACTAGAATGTACTGGGATATACTAGAATGTACTGAGATGTACTAGAATGTACTCGGATGTACTAGGATGTACTGGGATGTACTAGAATGTACTATGATGTACTAGAATATACTGTGATGTACTAGAATGTACTGGGATGTACTATAATGTACTAGGATGTACTGGAATGTACTAAAATGTACTGGGATGTACTACAATGTACTGGGATGTACTAGGATGTACTAGAATGTACCGAGATGTACTAGAATGTACTGGGATGTACTTGGATGTACTAGAATGTACTAAGATGTACTAGAATGTACTGAGATGTACTAGAATGTACTGGGATGTACTGCGATGTACTAGAATGTACTAGGATGAACTAGAATGTACTAAGATGTACTAGCATGTACTGGGATGTACTATGATGTACTAGAATGTACTGTGATGTACTAGAATGTACTGGGATGTACTATAATGTACTAGGATGTACTAAAATGTACTGGGATGTACTACAATGTACTGGGATGTACTAGGATGTACTAGAATGTACCGAGATGTACTAGAATGTACTGGGATGTACTTGGATGTACTAGAATGTACTAAGATGTACTAGAATGTACTGAGATGTACTAGAATGTACTGGGATGTACTAAAATGTACTGGGATGTACTATAATGTACTGGGATGTACTAGAACGTACTGGGATGTACTAGAATGTACTGGGATATACTAGAATGTACTGAGATGTACTAGAATGTACTCGGATGTACTAGGATGTACTGGGATGTACTAGAATGTACTATGATGTACTAGAATATACTGGGATGTACTAGAATGTACTGGGATATACTAAAATGTACTGAGATGTACTAGAATGTACTCGGATGTACTAGGATGTACTGAGATGTACTAGAATGTACTGGGATGTACTGCGATGTACTAGAATGTACTAGGATGAACTAGAATGTACTAAGATGTACTAGCATGTACTGGGATGTACTATGATGTACTAGAATGTACTGTGATGTACTAGAATGTACTGGGTTGTACTATAATGTACTAGGATGTACTAAAATGTACTGGGATGTACTACAATGTACTGGGATGTACTAGGATGTACTAGAATGTACCGAGATGTACTAGAATGTACTGGGATGCACTTGGATGTACTAGAATGTACTAAGATGTACTAGAATGTACTAAGATGTACTAGAATGTACTGAGATGTACTAGAATGTACTGGGATGTACTAAAATGTACTGGGATGTACTATAATGTACTGGGATGTACTAGAACGTACTGGGATGTACTAGAATGTACTGGGATATACTAGAATGTACTGAGATGTACTAGAATGTACTCGGATGTACTAGGATGTACTGGGATGTACTAGAATGTACTAGAATGTACTGGGATGTACTAGAATGTACTGGGATGTACTAGAATGTACTGGGATGTACTAGAATGTACTGGGATGTACTATAATGTACTGGGATGTACTAGAATGTACTGACATGTACTAGAATGTACTCGGATGTACTAGGATGTACTGGGATGTACTAGAATGTACTAGATTTTACTAAGATGTACTAGAATGTACTGATATGTACTAGAATGTACTGGGATGTACTGGGATGTACTAGAATGTACTAGAATGTGTACTGAGATGTACTAGAATGTACTGGGATGTACTAAAATGTACTGGGATGTACTAGAATGTACTGGGATGTACTAGAATGTACTGGGATGTACTGGGTTGTACTAGGATGTACCAGGATGTACTAAAATGTACTGGGATGTACCATGATGTACTGGGATGTAGCTGAATGTACTGGGATGTATTTGAATGTACTGGGATGTACTATAATGTACTGGGATGTACTATAATGTACTGGGATGTACTAGAATGTACTGGGATGTACTATAATGTACTGGGATGTACTAGGATGTACTAGAATGTACTGAAATGTACTAAAATGTACTGGGATGTACTAGAGTATACTAGAATGTACTAAGATGTACCAGAATGTACTGGGATGTACTATGATGTACTATGATGTACTGGGATGTGCTAGAATGTACTGAGATGTACTAGAATGTACTCGGATGTACTAGGATGTACTGGGATGTACTAGAATGTACTTGATTTTACTAAGATGTACTAGAATGTACTGAGATGTACTAGAATGTACTGGGATGTACTGCGATGTACTAGAATGTACTAGGATGAACTAGAATGTACTAAGATGTAATAGCATGTACTGGGATGTACTATGATGTACTAGAATGTACTGTGATGTACTAGAATGTACTGGGATGTACTAAAATGTACTGGGATGTACTAAAATGTACTGGGATGTACTAGAATGTACTGGGATGTACTAGAACGTACTGGGATGTACTAGAATGTACTCGGATGTACTAGGATGTACTGGGATGTACTAGAATGTACTAAGATGTACTAGAATGTACTGAGATGTACTAGAATGTACTGGGATGTACTAGAATGTACCGAGATGTACTAAAATGTACTGGGATGTACTAGAATATACTAGAATGTACTAAGATGTACCAGAATGTACTGGGATGTACTATGATGTACTATGATGTACTGGGATGTACTAGAATGTACTGGGATGTACTAGAATGTACTGGAATGTACTAGAATGTACTGGGACGTACTAAAATGTACTGGGATGTACTAGGATGTACTAGAATGTACCGAGATGTACTAAAATGTACTGGGATGTACTGGGATGTACTAGAATGTACTGGGATGTACTGCGATGTACTAGAATGTACTAGGATGAACTAGAATGTACTAAGATGTACTAGCATGTACTGGGATGTACTATGATGTACTAGAATGTACTGTGATGTACTAGAATGTACTGGGTTGTACTATAATGTACTAGGATGTACTAAAATGTACTGGGATGTACTACAATGTACTGGGATGTACTAGGATGTACTAGAATGTACCGAGATGTACTAGAATGTACTGGGATGCACTTGGATGTACTAGAATGTACTAAGATGTACTAGAATGTACTAAGATGTACTAGAATGTACTGAGATGTACTAGAATGTACTGGGATGTACTAAAATGTACTGGGATGTACTATAATGTACTGGGATGTACTAGAACGTACTGGGATGTACTAGAATGTACTGGGATATACTAGAATGTACTGAGATGTACTAGAATGTACTCGGATGTACTAGGATGTACTGGGATGTACTAGGATGTACTGGGATGTACTAGAATGTACTGGGATGTACTAGAATGTACTGGGATGTACTAGAATGTACTGGGATGTACTATAATGTACTGGGATGTACTAGAATGTACTGACATGTACTAGAATGTACTCGGATGTACTAGGATGTACTGGGATGTACTAGAATGTACTAGATTTTACTAAGATGTACTAGAATGTACTGATATGTACTAGAATGTACTGGGATGTACTGGGATGTACTAGAATGTACTAAGATGTACTAGAATGTACTGAGATGTACTAGAATGTACTGGGATGTACTAAAATGTACTGGGATGTACTAGAATGTACTGGGATGTACTAGAATGTACTGGGATGTACTGGGTTGTACTAGGATGTACCGGGATGTACCAAAATGTACTGGGATGTACCATGATGTACTGGGATGTAGCTGAATGTACTGGGATGTATTTGAATGTACTGGGATGTACTATAATGTACTGGGATGTACTATAATGTACTGGGATGTACTAGAATGTACTGGGATGTACTATAATGTACTGGGATGTACTAGGATGTACTAGAATGTACCGAAATGTACTAAAATGTACTGGGATGTACTAGAGTATACTAGAATGTACTAAGATGTACCAGAATGTACTGGGATGTACTATGATGTACTATGATGTACTGGGATGTGCTAGAATGTACTGAGATGTACTAGAATGTACTCGGATGTACTAGGATGTACTGGGATGTACTAGAATGTACTTGATTTTACTAAGATGTACTAGAATGTACTGAGATGTACTAGAATGTACTGGGATGTACTGCGATGTACTAGAATGTACTAGGATGAACTAGAATGTACTAAGATGTAATAGCATGTACTGGGATGTACTATGATGTACTAGAATGTACTGTGATGTACTAGAATGTACTGGGATGTACTAAAATGTACTGGGATGTACTAAAATGTACTGGGATGTACTAGAATGTACTGGGATGTACTAGAACGTACTGGGATGTACTAGAATGTACTCGGATGTACTAGGATGTACTGGGATGTACTAGAATGTACTAAGATGTACTAGAATGTACTGAGATGTACTAGAATGTACTGGGATGTACTAGAATGTACCGAGATGTACTAAAATGTACTGGGATGTACTAGAATATACTAGAATGTACTAAGATGTACCAGAATGTACTGGGATGTACTATGATGTACTATGATGTACTGGGATGTACTAGAATGTACTGGGATGTACTAGAATGTACTGGAATGTACTAGAATGTACTGGGACGTACTAAAATGTACTGGGATGTACTAGGATGTACTAGAATGTACCGAGATGTACTAAAATGTACTGGGATGTACTGGGATGTACTAGAATATACTAGAATGTAATAAGATATACCAGAATGTACTGGGATGTACTATGATGTACTAGAATGTACTGGAATGTACTGGGATGTACTAGAATGTACTAAGATATACTAGAATGTACTGAGATGTACTAGAATGTACTGGGATGTACTAGAATGTACCGAGATGTACTAAAATGTACTGAGATGTACTAGAATGTACTAGTACTAGGATGTACTGAGATGTACTAGAATGTACTGGGATGTACTGCGATGTACTAGAATGTACTAGGATGAACTAGAATGTACTAAGATGTACTAGCATGTACTGGGATGTACTATGATGTACTAGAATGTACTGTGATGTACTAGAATGTACTGGGATGTACTATAATGTACTAGGATGTACTAAAATGTACTGGGATGTACTACAATGTACTGGGATGTACTAGGATGTACTAGAATGTACCGAGATGTACTAGAATGTACTGGGATGTACTTGGATGTACTAGAATGTACTAAGATGTACTAGAATGTACTAAGATGTACTAGAATGTACTGAGATGTACTAGAATGTACTGGGATGTACTAAAATGTACTGGGATGTACTATAATGTACTGGGATGTACTAGAACGTACTGGGATGTACTAGAATGTACTGGGATATACTAGAATGTACTGAGATGTACTAGAATGTACTCGGATGTACTAGGATGTACTGGGATGTACTAGAATGTACTATGATGTACTAGAATATACTGTGATGTACTAGAATGTACTGGGATGTACTAGAATGTACTGGGATGTACTGGGTTGTACTAGGATGTACCGGGATGTACCAAAATGTACTGGGATGTACCATGATGTACTGGGATGTAGCTGAATGTACTGGGATGTATTTGAATGTACTGGGATGTACTATAATGTACTGGGATGTACTAGAATGTACTGGGATGTACTATAATGTACTGGGATGTACTAGGATGTACTAGAATGTACCGAAATGTACTAAAATGTACTGGGATGTACTAGAGTATACTAGAATGTACTAAGATGTACCAGAATGTACTGGGATGTACTATGATGTACTATGATGTACTGGGATGTGCTAGAATGTACTGAGATGTACTAGAATGTACTCGGATGTACTAGGATGTACTGGGATGTACTAGAATGTACTTGATTTTACTAAGATGTACTAGAATGTACTGAGATGTACTAGAATGTACTGGGATGTACTGCGATGTACTAGAATGTACTAGGATGAACTAGAATGTACTAAGATGTAATAGCATGTACTGGGATGTACTATGATGTACTAGAATGTACTGTGATGTACTAGAATGTACTGGGATGTACTAGAATGTACTGGGATGTACTAAAATGTACTGGGATGTACTAGAATGTACTGGGATGTACTAGAACGTACTGGGATGTACTAGAATGTACTCGGATGTACTAGGATGTACTGGGATGTACTAGAATGTACTAAGATGTACTAGAATGTACTGAGATGTACTAGAATGTACTGGGATGTACTAGAATGTACCGAGATGTACTAAAATGTACTGGGATGTACTAGAATATACTAGAATGTACTAAGATGTACCAGAATGTACTGGGATGTACTATGATGTACTATGATGTACTGGGATGTACTAGAATGTACTGGGATGTACTAGAATGTACTGGAATGTACTAGAATGTACTGGGACGTACTAAAATGTACTGGGATGTACTAGGATGTACTAGAATGTACCGAGATGTACTAAAATGTACTGGGATGTACTAGAATGTACTGATATGTACTGGAATGTACTGGGATGTACTAGAATGTACTAAGATGTACTAGAATGTACTGAGATGTACTAGAATGTACTGGGATGTACTAGAATGTACCGAGATGTACTAAAATGTACTGGGATGTACTAGAATATACTAGAATGTACTAAGATGTACCAGAATGTACTGGGATGTACTATGATGTACTAGGATGTACTGGGATGTACTAGAATGTACTGGGATGTACTAGAATGTACTGGGATGTACTAGAATGTACTGGGACGTACTAGAATGTACTAGGATGTACTAGAATGTACCGAGATGTACTAAAATGTACTGGGATGTACTGGGATGTACTAGAATGTACTAGATTTTACTAAGATGTACTAGAATGTACTGATATGTACTGGGATGTACTGGAATGTACTGGGATGTACTAGAATGTACTAAGATGTACTAGAATGTACTGAGATGTACTAGAATGTACTGGGATGTACTAGAATGTACTGGGATGTACTAAAATGTACCGAGATGTACTAAAATGTACTGGGATATACTAGAGTATACTAGAATGTACTAAGATGTACCAGAATGTACTGGGATGTACTATGATGTACTAGGATGTACTGGGATGTACTAGAATGTACTTGGATGTACTAGAATGTACTGGGATGTACTAGAATGTACTAAGATGTACTAGAATGTACTGAGATGTACTAGAATGTACTGGGATGTACTAGAATGTACTGGGATGTACTAAAATGTACCGAGATGTACTAAAATGTACTGGGATGTACTAGAGTATACTAGAATGTACTAAGATGTACCAGAATGTACTGGGATGTACTAGGATGTACTAGAATGTACCGAGATGTACTAAAATGTACTGGGATGTACTGGGATGTACTAGAATATACTAGAATGTAATAAGATATACCAGAATGTACTGGGATGTACTATGATGTACTAGAATGTACTGGAATGTACTGGGATGTACTAGAATGTACTAAGATGTACTAGAATGTACTGAGATGTACTAGAATGTACTGGGATGTACTAGAATGTACCGAGATGTACTAAAATGTACTGAGATGTACTAGAATGTACTCGGATGTACTAGGATGTACTGAGATGTACTAGAATGTACTGCGATGTACTGCGATGTACTAGAATGTACTAGGATGAACTAGAATGTACTAAGATGTACTAGCATGTACTGGGATGTACTATGATGTACTAGAATGTACTGTGATGTACTAGAATGTACTGGGATGTACTATAATGTACTAGGATGTACTAAAATGTACTGGGATGTACTACAATGTACTGGGATGTACTAGGATGTACTAGAATGTACCGAGATGTACTAGAATGTACTGGGATGTACTTGGATGTACTAGAATGTACTAAGATGTACTAGAATGTACTGAGATGTACTAGAATGTACTGAGATGTACTAGAATGTACTGGGATGTACTAAAATGTACTGGGATGTACTATAATGTACTGGGATGTACTAAAACGTACTGGGATGTACTAGAATGTACTGGGATATACTAGAATGTACTGAGATGTACTAGAATGTACTCGGATGTACTAGGATGTACTGGGATGTACTAGAATGTACTATGATGTACTAGAATATACTGTGATGTACTAGAATGTACTGGGATGTACTATAATGTACTAGGATGTACTGGAATGTACTAAAATGTACTGGGATGTACTACAATGTACTGGGATGTACTAGGATGTACTAGAATGTACCGAGATGTACTAGAATGTACTGGGATGTACTTGGATGTACTAGAATGTACTAAGATGTACTAGAATGTACTGAGATGTACTAGAATGTACTGGGATGTACTGCGATGTACTAGAATGTACTAGGATGAACTAGAATGTACTAAGATGTACTAGCATGTACTGGGATGTACTATGATGTACTAGAATGTACTGTGATGTACTAGAATGTACTGGGATGTACTATAATGTACTAGGATGTACTAAAATGTACTGGGATGTACTACAATGTACTGGGATGTACTAGGATGTACTAGAATGTACCGAGATGTACTAGAATGTACTGGGATGTACTTGGATGTACTAGAATGTACTAAGATGTACTAGAATGTACTGAGATGTACTAGAATGTACTGGGATGTACTAAAATGTACTGGGATGTACTATAATGTACTGGGATGTACTAGAACGTACTGGGATGTACTAGAATGTACTGGGATATACTAGAATGTACTGAGATGTACTAGAATGTACTCGGATGTACTAGGATGTACTGGGATGTACTAGAATGTACTATGATGTACTAGAATATACTGGGATGTACTAGAATGTACTGGGATATACTAAAATGTACTGAGATGTACTAGAATGTACTCGGATGTACTAGGATGTACTGAGATGTACTAGAATGTACTGGGATGTACTGCGATGTACTAGAATGTACTAGGATGAACTAGAATGTACTAAGATGTACTAGCATGTACTGGGATGTACTATGATGTACTAGAATGTACTGTGATGTACTAGAATGTACTGGGTTGTACTATAATGTACTAGGATGTACTAAAATGTACTGGGATGTACTACAATGTACTGGGATGTACTAGGATGTACTAGAATGTACCGAGATGTACTAGAATGTACTGGGATGCACTTGGATGTACTAGAATGTACTAAGATGTACTAGAATGTACTAAGATGTACTAGAATGTACTGAGATGTACTAGAATGTACTGGGATGTACTAAAATGTACTGGGATGTACTATAATGTACTGGGATGTACTAGAACGTACTGGGATGTACTAGAATGTACTGGGATATACTAGAATGTACTGAGATGTACTAGAATGTACTCGGATGTACTAGGATGTACTGGGATGTACTAGAATGTACTAGAATGTACTGGGATGTACTAGAATGTACTGGGATGTACTAGAATGTACTGGGATGTACTAGAATGTACTGGGATGTACTATAATGTACTGGGATGTACTAGAATGTACTGACATGTACTAGAATGTACTCGGATGTACTAGGATGTACTGGGATGTACTAGAATGTACTAGATTTTACTAAGATGTACTAGAATGTACTGATATGTACTAGAATGTACTGGGATGTACTGGGATGTAATGTACTAAGATGTACTAGAATGTACTGAGATGTACTAGAATGTACTGGGATGTACTAAAATGTACTGGGATGTACTAGAATGTACTGGGATGTACTAGAATGTACTGGGATGTACTGGGTTGTACTAGGATGTACCGGATGTACCAAAATGTACTGGGATGTACCATGATGTACTGGGATGTAGCTGAATGTACTGGGATGTATTTGAATGTACTGGGATGTACTATAATGTACTGGGATGTACTATAATGTACTGGGATGTACTAGAATGTACTGGGATGTACTATAATGTACTGGGATGTACTAGGATGTACTAGAATGTACCGAAATGTACTAAAATGTACTGGGATGTACTAGAGTATACTAGAATGTACTAAGATGTACCAGAATGTACTGGGATGTACTATGATGTACTATGATGTACTGGGATGTGCTAGAATGTACTGAGATGTACTAGAATGTACTCGGATGTACTAGGATGTACTGGGATGTACTAGAATGTACTTGATTTTACTAAGATGTACTAGAATGTACTGAGATGTACTAGAATGTACTGGGATGTACTGCGATGTACTAGAATGTACTAGGATGAACTAGAATGTACTAAGATGTAATAGCATGTACTGGGATGTACTATGATGTACTAGAATGTACTGTGATGTACTAGAATGTACTGTGATGTACTATAATGTACTGGGATGTACTAAAATGTACTGGGATGTACTAGAATGTACTGGGATGTACTAGAACGTACTGGGATGTACTAGAATGTACTCGGATGTACTAGGATGTACTGGGATGTACTAGAATGTACTAAGATGTACTAGAATGTACTGAGATGTACTAGAATGTACTGGGATGTACTAGAATGTACCGAGATGTACTAAAATGTACTGGGATGTACTAGAATATACTAGAATGTACTAAGATGTACCAGAATGTACTGGGATGTACTATGATGTACTATGATGTACTGGGATGTACTAGAATGTACTGGGATGTACTAGAATGTACTGGAATGTACTAGAATGTACTGGGACGTACTAAAATGTACTGGGATGTACTAGGATGTACTAGAATGTACCGAGATGTACTAAAATGTACTGGGATGTACTAGAATGTACTGATATGTACTGGAATGTACTGGGATGTACTAGAATGTACTAAGATGTACTAGAATGTACTGAGATGTACTAGAATGTACTGGGATGTACTAGAATGTACCGAGATGTACTAAAATGTACTGGGATGTACTAGAATATACTAGAATGTACTAAGATGTACCAGAATGTACTGGGATGTACTATGATGTACTAGGATGTACTGGGATGTACTAGAATGTACTGGGATGTAGTAGAACGTACTGGGATGTACTAGAATGTACTGGGATATACTAGAATGTACTGAGATGTACTAGAATGTACTCGGATGTACTAGGATGTACTGGGATGTACTAGAATGTACTATGATGTACTAGAATATACTGTGATGTACTAGAATGTACTGGGATGTACTATAATGTACTAGGATGTACTGGAATGTACTAAAATGTACTGGGATGTACTACAATGTACTGGGATGTACTAGGATGTACTAGAATGTACCGAGATGTACTAGAATGTACTGGGATGTACTTGGATGTACTAGAATGTACTAAGATGTACTAGAATGTACTGAGATGTACTAGAATGTACTGGGATGTACTGCGATGTACTAGAATGTACTAGGATGTACTAGAATGTACTAAGATGTACTAGCATGTACTGGGATGTACTGGGATGTACTAAAATGTACCGAGATGTACTAAAATGTACTGGGATGTACTAGAGTATACTAGAATGTACTAAGATGTACCAGAATGTACTGGGATGTACTAGGATGTACTAGAATGTACCGAGATGTACTAAAATGTACTGGGATGTACTGGGATGTACTAGAATATACTAGAATGTAATAAGATATACCAGAATGTACTGGGATGTACTATGATGTACTAGAATGTACTGGAATGTACTGGGATGTACTAGAATGTACTAAGATGTACTAGAATGTACTGAGATGTACTAGAATGTACTGGGATGTACTAGAATGTACCGAGATGTACTAAAATGTACTGAGATGTACTAGAATGTACTCGGATGTACTAGGATGTACTGAGATGTACTAGAATGTACTGCGATGTACTGCGATGTACTAGAATGTACTAGGATGAACTAGAATGTACTAAGATGTACTAGCATGTACTGGGATGTACTATGATGTACTAGAATGTACTGTGATGTACTAGAATGTACTGGGATGTACTATAATGTACTAGGATGTACTAAAATGTACTGGGATGTACTACAATGTACTGGGATGTACTAGGATGTACTAGAATGTACCGAGATGTACTAGAATGTACTGGGATGTACTTGGATGTACTAGAATGTACTAAGATGTACTAGAATGTACTAAGATGTACTAGAATGTACTGAGATGTACTAGAATGTACTGGGATGTACTAACATGTACTGGGATGTACTATAATGTACTGGGATGTACTAGAACGTACTGGGATGTACTAGAATGTACTGGGATATACTAGAATGTACTGAGATGTACTAGAATGTACTCGGATGTACTAGGATGTACTGGGATGTACTAGAATGTACTATGATGTACTAGAATATACTGTGATGTACTAGAATGTACTGGGATGTACTATAATGTACTAGGATGTACTGGAATGTACTAAAATGTACTGGGATGTACTACAATGTACTGGGATGTACTAGGATGTACTAGAATGTACCGAGATGTACTAGAATGTACTGGGATGTACTTGGATGTACTAGAATGTACTAAGATGTACTAGATGGTACTGAGATGTACTAGAATGTACTGGGATGTACTGCGATGTACTAGAATGTACTAGGATGAACTAGAATGTACTAAGATGTACTAGCATGTACTGGGATGTACTATGATGTACTAGAATGTACTGTGATGTACTAGAATGTACTGGGATGTACTATAATGTACTAGGATGTACTAAAATGTACTGGGATGTACTACAATGTACTGGGATGTACTAGGATGTACTAGAATGTACCGAGATGTACTAGAATGTACTGGGATGTACTTGGATGTACTAGAATGTACTAAGATGTACTAGAATGTACTGAGATGTACTAGAATGTACTGGGATGTACTAAAATGTACTGGGATGTACTATAATGTACTGGGATGTACTAGAACGTACTGGGATGTACTAGAATGTACTGGGATATACTAGAATGTACTGAGATGTACTAGAATGTACTCGGATGTACTAGGATGTACTGGGATGTACTAGAATGTACTATGATGTACTAGAATATACTGGGATGTACTAGAATGTACTGGGATATACTAAAATGTACTGAGATGTACTAGAATGTACTCGGATGTACTAGGATGTACTGAGATGTACTAGAATGTACTGGGATGTACTGCGATGTACTAGAATGTACTAGGATGAACTAGAATGTACTAAGATGTACTAGCATGTACTGGGATGTACTATGATGTACTAGAATGTACTGTGATGTACTAGAATGTACTGGGATGTACTATAATGTACTAGGATGTACTAAAATGTACTGGGATGTACTACAATGTACTGGGATGTACTAGGATGTACTAGAATGTACCGAGATGTACTAGAATGTACTGGGATGCACTTGGATGTACTAGAATGTACTAAGATGTACTAGAATGTACTAAGATGTACTAGAATGTACTGAGATGTACTAGAATGTACTGGGATGTACTAAAATGTACTGGGATGTACTATAATGTACTGGGATGTACTAGAACGTACTGGGATGTACTAGAATGTACTGGGATATACTAGAATGTACTGAGATGTACTAGAATGTACTCGGATGTACTAGGATGTACTGGGATGTACTAGAATGTACTATGATGTACTAGAATATACTGTGATGTACTAGAATGTACTGGGATGTACTATAATGTACTAGGATGTACTGGGATGTACTAAAATGTACTGGGATGTACTACAATGTACTGGGATGTACTAGGATGTACTAGAATGTACCGAGATGTACTAGAATGTACTGGGATGTACTTGGATGTACTAGAATGTACTAAGATGTACTAGAATGTACTGAGATGTACTAGAATGTACTGGGATGTACTGCGATGTACTAGAATGTACTAGGATGAACTAGAATGTACTAAGATGTACTAGCATGTACTGGGATGTACTATGATGTACTAGAATGTACTGTGATGTACTAGAATGTACTGGGATGTACTATAATGTACTAGGATGTACTAAAATGTACTGGGATGTACTACAATGTACTGGGATGTACTAGGATGTACTAGAATGTACCGAGATGTACTAGAATGTACTGGGATGTACTTGGATGTACTAGAATGTACTAAGATGTACTAGAATGTACTGAGATGTACTAGAATGTACTGGGATGTACTATAATGTACTGGGATGTACTAGAACGTACTGGGATGTACTAGAATGTACTGGGATATACTAGAATGTACTGAGATGTACTAGAATGTACTCGGATGTACTAGGATGTACTGGGATGTACTAGAATGTACTATGATGTACTAGAATATACTGTGATGTACTAGAATGTACTGGGATGTACTATAATGTACTAGGATGTACTGGGATGTACTAAAATGTACTGGGATGTACTACAATGTACTGGGATGTACTAGGATGTACTAGAATGTACTGTGTACTGCGATGTACTAGAATGTACTAGGATGAACTAGAATGTACTAAGATGTAATAGCATGTACTGGGATGTACTATGATGTACTAGAATGTACTGTGATGTACTAGAATGTACTGGGATGTACTAAAATGTACTGGGATGTACTAAAATGTACTGGGATGTACTAGAATGTACTGGGATGTACTTGGATGTACTAGAATGTACTAAGATGTACTAGAATGTACTGAGATGTACTAGAATGTACTGGGATGTACTGCGATGTACTAGAATGTACTAAGATGAACTAGAATGTACTAAGATGTACTAGCATGTACTGGGATGTACTATGATGTACTAGAATGTACTGTGATGTACTAGAATGTACTGGGATGTACTATAATGTACTAGGATGTACTAAAATGTACTGGGATGTACTACAATGTACTGGGATGTACTAGGATGTACTAGAATGTACCGAGATGTACTAGAATGTACTGGGATGTACTTGGATGTACTAGAATGTACTAAGATGTACTAGAATGTACTGAGATGTACTAGAATGTACTGGGATGTACTAAAATGTACTGGGATGTACTATAATGTACTGGGATGTACTAGAACGTACTGGGATGTACTAGAATGTACTGGGATATACTAGAATGTACTGAGATGTACTAGAATGTACTCGGATGTACTAGGATGTACTGGGATGTACTAGAATGTACTATGATGTACTAGAATATACTGTGATGTACTAGAATGTACTGGGATGTACTAAAATGTACTGGGATGTACTATAATGTACTGGGATGTACTAGAACGTACTGGGATGTACTAGAATGTACTGGGATACACTAGAATGTACTGAGATGTACTAGAATGTACTCGGATGTACTAGGATGTACTGGGATGTACTAGAATGTACTATGATGTACTAGAATATACTGTGATGTACTAGAATGTACTGGGATGTACTATAATGTACTAGGATGTACTGGGATGTACTAAAATGTGGGATGTACTACAATGTACTGGGATGTACTAGGATGTACTAGAATGTACCGAGATGTACTAGAATGTACTGGGATGTACTTGGATGTACTAGAATGTACTAAGATGTACTAGAATGTACTGAGATGTACTAGAATGTACTGGGATGTACTGCGATGTACTAGAATGTACTAGGATGAACTAGAATGTACTAAGATGTACTAGCATGTACTGGGATGTACTATGATGTACTAGAATGTACTGTGATGTACTAGAATGTACTGGGATGTACTATAATGTACTAGGATGTACTAAAATGTACTGGGATGTACTACAATGTACTGGGATGTACTAGGATGTACTAGAATGTACCGAGATGTACTAGAATGTACTGGGATGTACTTGGATGTACTAGAATGTACTAAGATGTACTAGAATGTACTGAGATGTACTAGAATGTACTGGGATGTACTAAAATGTACTGGGATGTACTATAATGTACTGGGATGTACTAGAACGTACTGGGATGTACTGGGATGTACTAGAATGTACTGGGATATACTAGAATGTACTGAGATGTACTAGAATGTACTAGGATGTACTAGGATGTACTGGGATGTACTAGAATGTACTATGATGTACTAGAATATACTGTGATGTACTAGAATGTACTGGGATGTACTATAATGTACTAGGATGTACTGGGATGTACTAAAATGTACTGGGATGTACTACAATGTACTGGGATGTACTAGGATGTACTAGAATGTACCGAGATGTACTAGAATGTACTGGGATGTACTAGAATGTACTAAGATGTACTAGAATGTACTGAGATGTACTAGAATGTACTGGGATGTACTAAAATGTACTGGGATGTACTATAATGTACTGGGATGTACTAGAACGTACTGGGATGTACTAGAATGTACTGGGATATACTAGAATGTACTGAGATGTACTAGAATGTACTCGGATGTACTAGGATGTACTGGGATGTAGTACAATGTACTAGAATATACTAGAATAAATTCAAAAATAGTAATGAGTATTCATGAATATATTTGCATATTAATAAGAAAATGGCTGAACATGATTTGCATGCATATTCTATTCTTACATAGAACGTGTACCCAGTTGTATTTGATTGCAAAAGCACTTTGCCATGCACCTCGCGACACTGCTATATACCGGTAGTCTCATGCTGTACGTCATTATGTTAATATGAATATTAATGAGTAATATCAGGGCCACTTTCGGGACAGCCAGTGGCATATTAAACCACTCCGACACCATGATGCAGTACAGTATGGCGCGCGATGGCTGGGGTGTCTCCGAGTGGGTTTTTCTGGCTGGGTATTTTGGTTAGAAATAAAATAATAGTTCATAATATTCTAAGGTAATTGGTAGAGACAATTCGAAGAGTTGACACGACATTTTTCTCCATCGCTGCTCGCTCGCACAATGAGCAGTTGGCATGAACTGCCCATGCAATGGTATCAATAGGCCTATCGGGTATCACACACCTATACAGTAGGCTAACTACGCTACGTAAAACCCTGGTAAAACCCAGTAAATGTGATCGGGAGGGGCCCAGAAATATTCTTGACATTATCTTACTAATTTAGGTCAACTGACATGTTTGGTGATAATAGGGCTGTAAGTAAAATTTTGGGGAAACAACAATAAAATTGCAATGTGGCTCAAAATTTTTTCTATCACTGCAACGAATGCATGAGAAGACCAATAAGGGACGCATCATAAGATATAAAGGGGGGGGGGGCTTGATAGTTTTATGGAAAAAAATTGTCTCGCCATCTGAGCAATTCAGAGCAAAGAAAAGATTTCATGTCAAGGGTAGAAAAAAAATCACAGTTTAATTAAGGAAAATTGACGGCCTATTTGATTAGTTTGGCTTAAAATTGCAATAATTTTCTCGCGCTTTGCGCGAATTGGTCGGATGTCCAGTTTAGACCTAATCCACGCATCCACGGGAGTCAGGCTGCACTGGTGTCATTTAACCTACAGATACTTTAGTAATGCTTTTTACGTCACGTGAGAATTTAGGTGCTATATAAAACGTTAAAATGGTAAAAATATAGACAAGGCGGCCTATATCATAAACAACATTATAAAGTTGTTTAACCAATCCAACACAAATTGCTGAAAATAGAGAACTTAACGATGATAACAAAAAATTGAGTCTCATGTTAATGAAAAAATTGCTTCACCAAGGTGTTAAAAAAACCCAAAATTGCTTCACCGAGGTGTTAAAATAATGCTTTACCGAGGTGCTAAACAAATCGACCCTACCCAGTCGACAGTCCCCCATTGGTAGGCCCTATCTATTGGTGCGTCCCTAACTGTCGTGTAACTTGTATTTCGCGTAGACGTTCAAGGCTATGTCAGTATGTGGGTGTTGCCACATTGAAGTAGTTAAAATAAATGAAACTAGTTTTCCTCTTTGAAATCGAATTGCTATTTTCAGTACCCGGTCATTTTTCTACGCCATGTTATATCATAATCACTCATTATTCTATAAAGCTGCCTACCTACCACAAGATTAAACAAACAAATATTTTATATAATATGCCTAATAATAAGAGCTCAGAGACTCACTGGTAGTCTTGGGTTGTTTGTGAAGAAGACATTGCTAGGCAGAATAAAAAAGACCCCATATGATGTCGACTGTCTCATGATAATAGTTCATAAATATTGTTTATAAAGAAGCCCCCCCTCACTATATTTAAAGATATATAAAGAAATACCCTTTTATTTTATTGATAATAAAATGTCAAACTCTCCGGTAGTCTCATGTCTAAATGAATCCCTCTATGCACACAGATATATGCCTATCACGGACATGATAGAAAGACCCCCTATATCCCCCGGTAGTCTCATGTTTATGACAAAAATAATATTACGGACATGAGAGAAGACCCCTATATCACCCGGTCCTCATGTTAATGAAAATAAGAGGCCCAGCTCCGGTAGTCTGATGTCGTTTGTAGAAGAAGACAGTATCTATGCTAGGCAGGGTAAAAAGACCAAGATGTCTCATGATAACATTTCATATTGTTTGTAAAGAAGCTCCCCCCCCCCAACCTGTATTTAAAGATATATCACGGACATGTTAAAAAGACCCCCCCCCCCATCGCGGTAGTCTCATGTTAATGAAAAAAATATACTCACGGACAACCAGAACATCGCCCGGTAGTCTCATATTAATGAATAAATAGAAAGACCCTATATCACCCGGTAGTCTCATGTTAATGAATAAAATATCACGCGGACATGATAGGAATACCCCCTATATCAACCGGTAGTCTCAGTCATGTTAATGGAAAAAAAAATACTCACGCACATGATAGAAATACCCCCTATATCGCCCGGTAGTCTCATGTGAATGAAATAAATATCACGGTCATGAAAGGCAGACCCCCTATATCGACCGGTAGTCTCATGTTAATGAAAAAAATATACTCATGGACACAGTGATAGAAGACCCCCTATATCGACCGGTAGTCTCGTGTCTATGAAATAAATATCACGGATATGATAGGAAGACCCCCTATGTCGACCGGTAGTCTCATGTTAATGAATACAATATCACGGACATGATAGAAAGACCCCCGATATCGACCGGTAGTTTCATGTTAATGAATAAATGTACTCACGGACATGATAGAAGACCCCCTATATCGCCCGGTAGTCTCATGTTAATTAAAAAAATACTCACGGACATGAAAGAGAGCCCCCTATATCGACCGGTAGTCTCATGTTAATGAAAAATATACTCATGGACATGATAGAAGACCCCTATATCGCCCGGTAGTCTCATGTTAATGTAAAAAAATACTCACGGACATGATAGAAAGACCCCCTATATCAACCGGTAGTCTCATGTTAATGTAAAAAAAATACTCACGGACATGATAGAGATCCCCTATATCGACCGGTAGTCTCATATTAATGAAAATAATATAACGGACATGATAGGAAGACCCTCTATCGATATCGACCGGTAGTCTCATGTTAATGTAAAAAAAATACTCACGGACATGATAGAAAGACCCCCTATATCAACCGGTAGTCTCATGTTAATGTAAAAAAAAAAATACTCACGGACATGATAGAAGACCCCTATATCGACCGGTAGTCTCATATTAATGAAAATAATATAACGGACATGATAGGAAGACCCTCTATCGATATCGACCGGTAGTCTCATGTTAATGAAAAAAAATATACTATAATGCCTATATCGACCGGTAGTCTCGATCTCATGTCTATGAAATAAATATCACGAACATGATAGAAAGCCCCCATATGTCGACCGGTAGTCTCATGTTAATGAAAAGATGTACTCACGGACATGATAGAAGACCCCCTATATAGCCCGGTAGTCTCATGTTAATTAACAAAAATACTCACGGACATGATAGAGAGCCCCCTATATCGACCGGTAGTCTCATGTGAATGAAAAAATATACTCACGGACATGATAGAAGACCCCCTATATCGCCCGGTAGTCTCATGTTAATGAAAAACTATACTCATGGACATGAAAGCAGACCCCCTATATCGACCGGTAGTCTCATGTCTATGAAATAAATATCACGGATATGATAGGCCTAAGACCCCCTATGTCGACCGGTAGTCTCATGTTAATGAAAACAATATCACGGACATGATAGAAAGCACCCATATATCGACCGGTAGTTTCATGTTAATGAAAAATGTACTCACGGACAGTCGGACATGATAGAAGACCCCCTATATCGCCCGGTAGTCTCATGTTAATAAAAAAAATACTCACGGACATGATAGAAAGACCCCCTATATCGACCGGTAGTCTCATGTTAAGGGCGTGTGAAGGGGGGGGGGTCAAAATAGTTTTGAACCTAATATGAGGGGGGGGGGGGTCGAAAAAGTTTTAGGGTTTCACGAAAAGGGGGGTACAAAATTTTCGACATGAAAAAAATATTTTCCAGCCCCCCCACCAAAGTATTTATGAACACTCCCTGATGAAAATAATATAACGGACATGATGGGAAGACCCCCTATATCGACCGGTAGTCTCATGTTAATGAAAAATATACTCATGGACATGATAGAAGACCCCTATATCGCTCGGTAGTCTCATGTTAGTGAAAAAATATGCTCATGGACATGATAGAAGACCCCTATATCGCCCGGTGGTCTCATGTTAATGTAAAAAAATACTCACGGACATGATAGAGAGCCCCCTATATCGACCGATAGTCTCATGTTGATGAAAATAATGATATGACGGACATGATAGGAAGACCCCGATATCGATCGGTAGTCTCATGTTAATGAAAAAATATACTCATGGACATGATAAGGAAGACCACCTATATCGACCGGTAGTCTCATGTTAATGAAAAAATATACTCATGGACATGATAGAAGACCCCCTATGTCGACCGGCAGTCTCATGTTAATGAAAAAATATACTCATGGACATGATAGAAGACCCCCTCTATCGACCGGTAGTCTCATGTCTATGAAATATCACGGATATGATAGGAAGACCCCTATGTCGACCGGTAGTCTCATGTTAATGAAAAAATATACTCATGGACATGATAAAAGACCCCCTATATCGCCCGGTAGTCTCGTGTTAATGAAAAAATATACTCATGGACATGATAGAAGACCCCCTATGTCGACCGGTAGTCTCATGTTAATGAAACAATATACTCATGGACATGATAGAAGACCCCCTATATCGCCCGGTAGTCTCATGTTAATGTAAATATATACTCGTGGACATGATAGAAGACCCCTATATCGACCGGTAGTCTCATGTCTATGAAATACATATCACGGATATGATAGGAAGACCCCCTATGTCGACCTGTAGTCTCATGTTAATGAAAACAATATCACGGACATGATAGAAAGGCCCCCTATATCGATCGGTAGTCTCATGTTAATGAAAAAATATACTCATGGACATGATAGAAGACCCCCTATATCGACCGGTAGTCTCATGTTAATGAAAAAATATACTCATGGAAATGATAGAAGACCCCATATGTCGACCGGTAGTCTCATGTTTAATAATGAAAAAATATACTCATGGACATGATAAGGAAGACCACCTATATCGACCGGTAGTCTCATGTTAATGAAAAATATACTCATGGACATGATAGAAGACCCCTATGTCGACCGGTAGTCTCATGTTAATGAAAAATATACTCATGGACATGATAGAAGACCCCTATATCGACCGGTAGTCTCATGTCTATGAAATAAATATCACGGATATGATAGGAAGACCCCCTATGTCGACCGGTAGTCTCATGTTAATGAAATCAATATCACGGACATGATAGAAAGGCCCCCTATATCGACCGGTAGTCTTATGTTAATGAAAAAATATACTAATGGACATGATAGAAGACCCTCTATATCGCCCGGTAGTCTCATGTTAATGAAAAAAATATACTCATGGACATGATAGAAGACCACCTATATCGATCGGTAGTCTCATGTTAATGAAAAATAAACTCATGGACATGATAAGGAAGACCCCTATATCGACCGGTAGTCTCATGTTAATGAAAAATATACTCATGGACATGATAAAAGACCCCTATATCGCCCGGTAGTCTCATGTTAATGAAAAAATATACTCATGGACATGATAGAAGACACCCTATGTCGACCGGTAGTCTCATGTTAATCTAAAAATATACTCACGGACATGAAAAAGAGCCCCTATATCGACCGGTAGTCTCATGTTAATGAAAAAATATACTCATGGACATGATAAAAGACCCCCTTTATCGCCCGGTAGTCTCATGTTAATGAAAAAATATACTCATGGACATGATAGAAGACCCCCTATGTCGACCGGTAGTCTCATGTTAATGAAAAATATACTCATGGACATGATAGAAGACCCCCTATATCGCCCGGTAGTCTCATGTTAATGTAAATATATACTCGTGGACATGATAGAAGACCCCCTATATCGACCGGTAGTCTCATGTCTATGAAATACATATCACGGATATGAAAGGAAGACCCCCTATGTCGACCTGTAGTCTCATGTTAATGAAAACAATATCACGGACATGATAGAAAGGCCCCCTATATCGATCGGTAGTCTCATGTTAATGAGAAAAATATACTCATGGACATGATAGAAGACCCCCTATATCGACCGGTAGTCTCATGTTAATGAAAAAATATACTCATGGAAATGATAGAAGACCCCCTATGTCGACCGGTAGTCTCATGTTTAATAATGAAAAAATATACTCATGGACATGATAAGGAAGACCACCTATATCGACCGGTAGTCTCATGTTAATGAAAAATATACTCATGGACATGATAGAAGACCCCCTATGTCGACCGGTAGTCTCATGTTAATGAAAAATATACTCATGGACATGATAGAAGACCCCTATATCGACCGGTAGTCTCATGTCTATGAAATAAATATCACGGATATGATAGGAAGACCCCCTATGTCGACCGGTAGTCTCATGTTAATGAAATCAATATCACGGACATGATAGAAAGGCCCCCTATATCGACCGGTAGTCTTATGTTAATGAAAAAATATACTAATGGACATGATAGAAGACCCTCTATATCGATCGGTAGTCTCATGTTAATGAAAAAATAAACTCATGGACATGATAAGGAAGACCCCCTATATCGACCGGTAGTCTCATGTTAATGAAAACAATATCCCGAACATGATAAAAGACCCCCTATATCGCCCGGTAGTCTCATGTTAATGAAAAAAATATACTCATGGACATGATAAGGAAGACCCCTATATCGACCGGTAGTCTCATGTTGATGAAAAAATATACTCATGGACATGATAAAAGACCCCCTATATCGCCCGGTAGTCTCATGTTAATGAAAAAAAAATACTCATGGACATGATAGAAGACCCCTATATCGACCGGTAGTCTCATGTTAATGAAAAAATATACTCATGGACATGATAAAAGACCCCCTATATCGCCCGGTAGTCTCATGTTAATGAAAAAAATATACTCATGGACATGATAGAAGACCCCTATGTCGACCGGTAGTCTCATGTTAACGAAAAAATATACTCATGGACATGATAGAAGACCCCCTATATTGCCCGGTAGTCTCATGTTAATGTAAATATATACTCGTGGACATGATAGAAGACCCCCTATATCGACCGGTAGTCTCATGTCTATGAAATACATATCACGGATATGATATGAAGACCCCTATGTCGACCTGTAGTCTCATGTTAATGAAAACAATATCACGGACATGATAGAAAGGCCCCCTATATCGATCGGTAGTCTCATGTTAATGAAAAAATATACTTATGGACATGATAGAAGACCCCCTATATCGACCGGTAGTCTCATGTTAATGAAAAAATATACTCATGGAAATGATAGAAGACCCCCTATGTCGACCGGTAGTCTCATGTTTAATAATGAAAAATATACTCATGGACATGATAGAAGACCCCTATATCGCCCGGTAGTCTCATGTTAATGTAAAAATATACTCATGGACATGATAGAAGACACCCCCCTATATCGCCCGGTAGTCTCATGTTAATTAAAAAAAATACTCAGGGACATGATAGAGAGCCCCCTATATCGACCGGTAGTCTCATGTCAATGAAAAAATATACTCACGGACATGATAGAAGACCCCTATATCGCCCGGTAGTCTCATGTTAATGAAAACTATACTCATGGACATGATAGAAGACCCCTATATCGACCGGTAGTCTCATGTCTATGAAATAAATATCACGGATATGATAGGAAGACCCCCTATGTCGACCGGTAGTCTCATGTTAATGAAATCAATATCACGGACATGATAGAAAGGCCCCCTATATCGACCGGTAGTCTTATGTTAATGAAAAAATATACTAATGGACATGATAGAAGACCCTCTATATCGCCCGGTAGTCTCATGTTAATGAAAAAAATATACTCATGGACATGATAGAAGACCACCTATATCGATCGGTAGTCTCATGTTAATGAAAAAATAAACTCATGGACATGATAAGGAAGACCCCCTATATCGACCGGTAGTCTCATGTTAATGAAAAAATATACTCATGGACATGATAAAAGACCCCCTATATCGCCCGGTAGTCTCATGTTAATGAAAAAATATACTCATGGACATGATAGAAGACACCCTATGTCGACCGGTAGTCTCATGTTAATGAAAAAATATACTCATGGACATGATAAGGAAGACCCCTATATCGACCGGTAGTCTCATGTTAATGAAAAAATATACTCATGGACATGATAAAAGACCCCCTTTATCGCCCGGTAGTCTCATGTTAATGAAAAAATATACTCATGGACATGATAGAAGACCCCTATGTCGACCGGTAGTCTCATGTTAATGAAAAATATACTCATGGACATGATAGAAGACCCCTATATCGCCCGGTAGTCTCATGTTAATGTAAATATATACTCGTGGACATGATAGAAGACCCTATATCGACCGGTAGTCTCATGTCTATGAAATACATATCACGGATATGATAGGAAGACCCCCTATGTCGACCTGTAGTCTCATGTTAATGAAAACAATATCACGGACATGATAGAAAGGCCCCCTATATCGATCGGTAGTCTCATGTTAATGAAAAAAAATACTCATGGACATGATAGAAGACCCCCTATATCGACCGGTAGTCTCATGTTAATGAAAAAATATACTCATGGAAATGATAGAAGACCCCCTATGTCGACCGGTAGTCTCATGTTTAATAATGAAAAAAAATATACTCATGGACATGATAAGGAAGACCACCTATATCGACCGGTAGTCTCATGTTAATGAAAAAATATACTCATGGACATGATAGAAGACCCCCTATGTCGACCGGTAGTCTCATGTTAATGAAAAAATATACTCATGGACATGATAGAAGACCCCTATATCGACCGGTAGTCTCATGTCTATGAAATACATATCACGGATATGATAGGAAGGCCCCTATGTCGACCGGTAGTCTCATGTTAATGAAATCAATATCACGGACATGATAGAAAGGCCCCCTATATCGACCGGTAGTCTTATGTTAATGAAAAAATATACTAATGGACATGATAGAAGACCCTCTATATCGCCCGGTAGTCTCATGTTAATGAAAAAATATACTAATGGACATGATAGAAGACCACCTATATCGATCGGTAGTCTCATGTTAATGAAAAATAAACTCATGGACATGATAAGGAAGACCCCTATATCGACCGGTAGTCTCATGTTAATGAAAAATATACTCATGGACATGATAAAAGACCCCTATATCGCCCGGTAGTCTCATGTTAATGAAAAAATATACTCATGGACATGATAAGGAAGACCCCCTATATCGACCGGTAGTCTCATGTTGATGAAAAATATACTCATGGACATGATAAAAGACCCCTATATCGCCCGGTAGTCTCATGTTAATGAAAAATATACTCATGGACATGATAAGGAAGACCCCTATATCGACCGGTAGTCTCATGTTAATGAAAAATATACTCATGGACATGATAAAAGACCCCTATATCGCCCGGTAGTCTCATGTTAATGAAAAAATATACTCATGGACATGATAGAAGATCCCCTATGTCGACCGGTAGTCTCATGTTAACGAAAAATATACTCATGGACATGATAGAAGACCCCTATATCGCCCGGTAGTCTCATGTTAATGTAAATATATACTCGTGGACATGATAGAAGACCCCCTATATCGACCGGTAGTCTCATGTCTATGAAATACATATCACGGATATGATATGAAGACCCCCTATGTCGACCTGTAGTCTCATGTTAATGAAAACAATATCACGGACATGATAGAAAGGCCCCCTATATCGATCGGTAGTCTCATGTTAATGAAAAAATATACTTATGGACATGATAGAAGACCCCCTATATCGACCGGTAGTCTCATGTTAATGAAAAAATATACTCATGGAAATGATAGAAGACCCCCTATGTCGACCGGTAGTCTCATGTTTAATAATGAAAAAATATACTCATGGACATGATAGAAGACCCCCTATATCGCCCGGTAGTCTCATGTTAATGTAAAAATATACTCATGGACATGATAGAAGACCCCCTATATCGCCCGGTAGTCTCATGTTAATTAAAAAAAATACTCAGGGACATGATAGAGAGCCCCCTATATCGACCGGTAGTCTCATGTCAATGATATACTCACGGACATGATAGAAGACCCCCTATATCGCCCGGTAGTCTCATGTTAATGAAAAACTATACTCATGGACATGATAGAAGACCCCCTATATCGACCGGTAGTCTCATGTCTATGAAATAAATATCACGGATATGATAGGCCTAAGACCCCCTATGTCGACCGGTAGTCTCATGTTAATGAAAACAATATCACGGACATGATAGAAAGCCCCCTATATCGACCGGTAGTTTCATGTTAATGAAAAAAATGTACTCACGGACATGATAGAAAGACCCCTATATCGACCGGTAGTCTCATGTTAAGGGCGTGTGAAGGGGGGGTCAAAATAGTTTTGAACCTAATATGAGGGGGGGGGGCCAAAAGTTTTAGGTCCATTAAGGGGGGGGGGTCAAAAAGTTTTGGGTTCACGAAAAGGGGGGGGGTTACAAAAGTTTCGACATGAAAAAAAATATTTTCCAGCCCCCCCCCACCAAAGTATTTATGAACACTCCCTAATGAAAATAATATAACGGACATGATGGGAAGACCCCCTATATCGACCGGTAGTCTCATGTTAATGAAAACATATACTCATGGACATGATAGAAGACCCTCTATATCGCTCTTTAGTCTCATGTTAATGAAAAAAATATGCTCATGGACATGATAGAAGACCCCTATATCGCCCGGTGGTCTCATGTTAATGTAAAAAAATACTCACGGACATGATAGAGAGCCCCCTATATCGACCGATAGTCTCATGTTGATGAAAATAATGATATGACGGACATGATAGGAAGACCCCGATATCGATCGGTAGTCTCATGTTAATGAAAAAATATACTCATGGATATGATAAGGAAGACCCCTTTATCGACCGGTAGTCTCATGTTAATGAAAAAATATACTCATGGACATGATAAAAGACCCCCTATATCGCCCGGTAGTCTCATGTTAATGAAAAATAACTCATGGACATGATAGAAGACCCCCTATGTCGACCGGTAGTCTCATGTTAATGAAAAAATATACTCATGGACATGATAAAAGACCCCCTATATCGCCCGGTAGTCTCATGTTAATGAAAAAAATATACTCATGGACATGATAGAAGACCCCATATGTCGACCGGTAGTCTCATGTTAATGAAAAATATACTCATGGACATGATAGAAGACCCCTATATCGACCGGTAGTCTCATGTCTATGAAATAAATATCACGGATATGATAGGAAGACCCCCTATGTCGACCGGTAGTCTCATGTTAATGTAAAAATATACTCATGGACATGATAGCAGACCCCCTATGTCGACCGGTAGTCTCATGTTAATGAAAAATATACTCATGGACATGATAGAAGCCCCCCTATATCGCCCGGTAGTCTCATGTTAATAAAAAAATACTCACGGACGTGATAGAAAGACCCCCCTATAACGCCCGGTAGTCTCATGTTAATTTAAAAAAAATACTCACGGACATGATAGAGAGCCTCTTCGACCGTTAGTCTCATGTCAATGAAAAAAATATCACGGACATGGTAGGAGACCCCCCTATATCACCCGGTAGTCTCATGTTAATAAAAAAAATACTCACGGACATGATAGAGAGCCCCATATAATGCCTATATCGACCGGTAGTCTCATGTTAATAAAAAATGTACTCACGGACATGATAGAAGACCCCTATATCGCCCGGTAGTCTCATGTTAATGAAAATATGAGGACCAGACTCCGGTAGTCTCATGTCGTGTGTAAGTAAATCACTCTATGAACACAGATATATCACGGACATGACATAAATACCCCCCATATCGCCCGGTAGTCTCATGTCAATGAAAATAAATATCACGGACATGATAGAAAGACCCCCTATATCGACCGGTAGTTTCAAAATGTCACGGACATGATAGAAGACCCCTATATCGCCCGGTAGTCTCACTCGTGTTATTGATAATAATCATAGGCGTAGATCGGGGGTGGGTCATATAAGGCCACATGTCACAGGGGAAGTTGCCCAAAGTGGTCAAAATTCTCTAAAAATGTCCGAAATTTTGCAACATTTTTTAATGTTACGTAAAGTTTTCCCAAAGTGCGTGAGGTTGCATGACCTATTTGTGCTGCATTGGAAAATTTTTGACAATTTCCTGAAATCCGCGTTCACTTTACGCAGCTTGCGCGGGAGTTGAAGCAATTTTGAGTATTTTGAAAACTTTTGAGCATCTTTTCAGCAACTTTAAGCAATTTTAAGAAAATGTTAGGCAATTTTGTGAAATTTTGAATAACTTTACGCGATTTTGGGAAACTTAAAAAGCAACTTTGTGCAACTTACCGCAATTTCGAGGAAGTTTTAAGCAAGTTTGTGAAACTTTGATTAACTTTATACTATTTTGACAATTCTGGATCACTTTGGGCAACTTCCCCTGTGACATAGGGCCTCATATAAATGAATAAATAGGCCCAAAATAAATAAATAAAAAGATATATAAATAAATAAATAAATAGGCCAAAAACAAACAAATTAATTAATTAATTAATTAATAAGAAGATAAGTAACTAAATAAATAGGCCTTAAATAAATAAATGAATAAATAAATAAATGAGGAGTGCTATTTTGTGAATGAGGAGTGTGATTATAAATTAATGAGGAGTGTGATTATAAATTAAGTTTAGAGATTAAGGAGTGTGATAAATCGGACTCCTTATGATCATTTAAGGAGTGTGGAGGAGTGTGATCACACTCGCACTCTTCAAAGTCTTTCAATAATGTCCGTGATATTTTTTTCATTAACATGAGACTACCGGGCGATATCGTGGGTCTTTCTAGCATGTCCGTGATTTTTGTTTTTCATTGGCTTGAGAATACCGGGCGATATAGAGGGTCTTTCTATCATGTCCGTGATATATTTGTGTGTATATAGATGGACTCACTTACACACGACATGAGAGATTTGGACCTCTTATTTTCATTAACAAGAGACTACCGGGTGATATAGGGGGTCTTTCCATCATGTCCGTGATATTGTTTTCATTGACATGAGACTACCGGGCGATATAGAGGGTCTTTCTATCATATCCGAGGTATTTTTTTCATTAACATCAGACTACCGGGTTATATAGGGGTCTTTATATCATGTCCGTGATATTTTTTTCATTAACATGAGAATACCGGGCGATATCAAGGGTCTTTCTCAGTATCATGTCCGTGATATTGTTTTCATTGACATGAGACTACCGGGCGATATAGGAGGTCTTTCTATCATATCCGTGATATTTTTTCATTAACCATGTTAACATGAGGCAACCGGGCCATATATAGGGGTCTTATTTCTATCATGTCCGTGATATTTTTTTCATTAACATGAGACTACCGGGCGATATACAGGGTCTTTCTATCATGTCCGTGATATATTTTTTCATTGACATGAGACTACCGGGCGATATCGGGGATCTTTCTATCGTGTCCGTGATATTTTTTTTCATTGACATGAGACTACCAGGCGATATCGGGTTTTTTTTCTTTCATGTCCGCGGTGACATTTTTTCATTGACATGAGACTACCGGCGATATCGGTGGTCTTTCTATCATGTCCGTAATATTTTTTTCATTAACCATGTTAACATGAGACTACCGGGCCATATAGGGGGTCTTTCTATCATGTCCATGATATATTTTTTCATTAACATGAGACTACCGGGCGAAATAGAGGGTCTTTCTATCATGTCCGTGATATATTTTTTCATTGACATGAGACTACCCGGCGATATCGGGGGTCTTTCTTTCATGTCCGTGATATTTTTTTCATTAACATGAGACTACCGGGCGATATCGAGGGTCTTTCTCAGTATCATGTCCGTGATATTGTTTTCATTGACATGAGACTACCGGGCGATATAGGAGGTCTTTCTATCATGTCCGTGATATTTTTTCATTAACCATGTTAACATGAGGCAACCGGGGGTCTTATTTCTATCATGTCCGTGATATTTTTTTCATTAACATGAGACTACCGGGCGATATACAGGGTCTTTCTATCATGTCCGTGATATATTTTTCATTGACATGAGACTACCGGGCGATATCGGGGATCTTTCTATCGTGTCCGTGATATTTTGTTTTCATTGACATGATACTACCAGGCGATATCGGGTTTTTTTCTTCATGTCCGTGATATTTTTTTCATTGACATGAGACTACCGGACAATATAGGGGCCTTTCTATCATGTCCGTAATATTGTTTTCATTAACCATGTTAACATGAGACTACCGGGCCATATAGGGGGTCTTTCTATCATGTCCATGATATATTTTTTCATTAACATGAGACTACCGGGCGATATAGAGGGTCTTTCTATCATGTCCGTGATATATTTTTTCATTGACATGAGACTACCAGGCGATATAGGAGGTCTTTCTATCATGTCCGTGATATTTGTTCATTAACCATGTTAACATGAGGCAACCGGGCCATATATAGGGGTCTTATTTCTATCATGTCCGTGATATTTTTTTCATTAACATGAGACTACCGGGCGATATACAGGGTCTTTCTATCATGTCCGTGATATATTTTTTCATTGACATGAGACTACCGGGCGATATCGGGGATCTTTCTATCGTGTCCGTGATATTTTTTTTTCATTGACATGAGACTACCAGGCGATATCGGGTTTTTTTCTTTCATGTCCGCGGTGACATTTTTTTCATTGACATGAGACTACCGGACGATATAGGGCCTTTCTATCATGTCCGTAATATTTTTTCATTAACCATGTTAACATGAGACTACCGGGCCATATAGGGGGTCTTTCTATCATGTCCATGATATATTTTTTCATTAACATGAGACTACCGGGCGAAATAGAGGGTCTTTCTATCATGTCCGTGATATATTTTTTCATTGACATGAGAGAACCCGGCGATATCGGGGGTCTTTCTTTCATGTCCGTGATATTTTTTTCATTAACATGAGACTACCGGGCGATATCGAGGGTCTTTCTCAGTATCATGTCCGTGATATTGTTTTCATTGACATGAGACTACCGGGCGATATAAGAGGTCTTTCTATCATGTCCGTGATATTTTTTCATTAACCATGTTAACATGAGGCAACCGGGGGTCTTATTTCTATCATGTCCGTGATATTTTTTCATTAACATGAGACTACCGGGCGATATACAGGGTCTTTCTATCATGTCCGTGATATATTTTTTCATTGACATGAGACTACCGGGCGATATCGGGGATCTTTCTATCGTGTCCGTGATATTTTGTTTTCATTGACATGATACTACCAGGCGATATCGGGGTTTTTTCTTTCATGTCCGTGATATTTCTTTCATTGACATGAGACTACCGGACGATATAGGGGCCTTTCTATCATGTCCGTAATATTTTTTTCATTAACCATGTTAACATGAGACTACCGGGCCATATAGGGGGTCTTTCTATCATGTCCATGATATATTTTTTCATTAACATGAGACTACCGGGCGATATAGAGGGTCTTTCTATCATGTCCGTGATATATTTTTTCATTAACCATGTTAACATGAGGCAACCGGGGGTCTTATTTCTATCATGTCCGTGATATTTTTTTCATTAACATGAGACTACCGGGCGATATACAGGGTCTTTCTATCATGTCCGTGATATATTTTTTCATTGACATGAGACTACCAGGCGATATCGGGGATCTTTCTATCGTGTCCGTGATATTTTGTTTTCATTGACATGATACTACCAGGCGATATCGGGTTTTTTTTTCATGTCCGTGATATTTTTTCATTGACATGAGACTACCGGACGATATAGGGCCTTTCTATCATGTCCGTAATATTTTTTTCATTAACCATGTTAACATGAGACTACCGGGCCATATAGGGGGTCTTTCTATCATGTCCATGATATATTTTTTCATTAACATGAGACTACCGGGCGATATACAGGGTCTTTCTATCATGTCCGTGATATATTTTTCATTGACATGAGACTACCAGGCGATATCGGGGATCTTTCTATCGTGTCCGTGATATTTTGTTTTCATTGACATGATACTACCAGGCGATATCGGGGTTTTTTCTTTCATGTCCGTGATATTTTTTTCATTGACATGAGACTACCGGACGATATAGGGGCCTTTCTATCATGTCCGTAATATTTTTTCATTAACCATGTTAACATGAGACTACCGGGCCATATAGGGGTCTTTCTATCATGTCCATGATATATTTTTTCATTAACATGAGACTACCGGGCGATATAGAGGGTCTTTCTATCATGTCCGTGATATATTTTTCATTGACATGAGACTACCAGGCGATATAGGAGGTCTTTCTATCATGTCCGTGATATTTTTCCTCATTAACCATGTTAACATGAGGCAACCGGGCCATATATAGGGGTCTTATTTCTATCATGTCCGTGATATTTTTTCATTAACATGAGACTACCGGGCGATATACAGGGTCTTTCTATCATGTCCGTGGATATATTTTTTCATTGACATGAGACTACCGGGCGATGGGTCTTTCTATCATGTCCGTGATATTGTTTTCATTGACATGAGGCTACCGGGCGATATAGGAGGTCTTTCTATCATGTCCGTGATATTTTTTCATTAACCATGTTAACATGAGGCAACCGGGCCATATATAGGGGGTCTTATTTCTATCATGTCCGTGATATTTTTTCATTAACATGAGACTACCGGGCGATATACAGGGTCTTTCTATCATGTCCGTGATATATTTTTTCATTGACATGAGACTACCGGGCGATATCGGGGATCTTTCTATCGTGTCCGTGATATTTTTTTTCATTGACATGAGACTACCAGGCGATATCGGGTTTTTTTTCTTTCATGTCCGCGGTGACATTTTTTTCATTGACATGAGACTACCGGACGATATAGGGGCCTTTCTATCATGGCCGTAATATTTTTTTCATTAACCATGTTAACATGAGACTACCGGGCCATATAGGGGGTCTTTCTATCATGTCCATGATATATTTTTCATTCACATGAGGCTACCGGGCGATATAGAGGGTCTTTCTATCATGTCCGTGATATATTTTTTCATTGACATGAGACTACCGGGCGATGGGTCTTTCTATCATGTCCGTGATATTGTTTTCATTGACATGAGACTACCGGGCGATATAGGAGGTCTTTCTATCATGTCCGTGATATTTTTTCATTAACCATGTTAACATGAGGCAACCGGGCCATATATAAGGGGTCTTATTTCTATCATGTCCGTGATATGTTTTTCATTAACATGATCTGAGACTACCGGGCGATATACAGGGTCTTTCTATCATGTCCGTGATATATTTTTCATTGACATGAGACTACCGGGCGATGGGTCTTCTATCATGTCCGTGATATTGTTTTCATTGACATGAGACTACCGGGCGATATAGGGGGTCTTTCTATCATGTCCGTGATATTTTTTTCATTAACATGAGACTACCGGGCGACATACATGTAGGGGGTCTTTCCATCATGTCCGTGATATTTTTTTCATTGACATGAGACTACCGGGCGATAAAGGGGATCAATTAATGTCCGTGATACATTTTTTCCATTAACACGAGACTACCGGGCGATACAAGGGGTCTCTCTATAATGTCCGTGATATTTTTTTCCATTAACATGAGACTACCGGGCGATATCGGGGATCTTTCTATCGTGTCCGTGATATTTTTTCATTGATATGAGACTACCGGACGATATAGGGGCCTTTATATCATGTCCGTGATATTTTTTTCATTAACATGAGACTACCGGGCGATATCAAGGGTCTTTCTCAGTATCATGTCCGTGATATTGTTTTCATTGACATGAGACTACCGGGCGATATAGGAGGTCTTTCTATCATGTCCGTGATATTTTTTCATTAACCATGTTAACATGAGGCAACCGGGCCATATATAGGGGGTCTTATTTCTATCATGTCCGTGATATTTTTTTCATTAACATGAGACTACCGGGCGATATACAGGGTCTTTCTATCATGTCCGTGATATATTTTTTCATTGACATGAGACTACCGGGCGATATCGGGGATCTTTCTATCGTGTCCGTGATATTTTTTTCATTGACATGAGACTACCAGGCGATATCGGGGTTTTTTCTTTCATGTCCGCGGTGTCATTTTTTTCATTAACATGAGACTACCGGACGATATAGGGCCTTTCTATCATGTCCGTAATATTTTTTCATTAACCATGTTAACATGAGACTACCGGGCCATATAGGGGTCTTTCTATCATGTCCATGATATATTTTTCATTAACATGAGACTACCGGGCGATATAGAGGGTCTTTCTATCATGTCCGTGATATATTTTTCATTGACATGAGACTACCAGGCGATATAGGAGGTCTTTCTATCATGTCCGTGATATTTTTTCATTAACCATGTTAACATGAGGCAACCGGGCCATATATAGGGGGTCTTATTTCTATCATGTCCGTGATATTTTTTTCATTAACATGAGACTACCGGGCGAAATAGAGGGTCTTTCTATCATGTCCGTGATATATTTTTTCATTGACATGAGACTACCCGGCGATATCGGTGGTCTTTCTTTCGTGTCCGTGATATTTTTTCATTAACATGAGACTACCGGGCGATATCGAGGGTCTTTCTCAGTATCATGTCCGTGATATTGTTTTCATTGACATGAGACTACCGGGCGATATAGGAGGTCTTTCTATCATGTCCGTGATATTTTTCATTAACCATGTTAACATGAGGCAACCGGGGTCTTATTTCTATCATGTCCGTGATATTTTTTCATTAACATGAGACTACCGGGCGATATACAGGGTCTTTCTATCATGTCCGTGATATATTTTTTCATTGACATGAGACTACCGGGCGATATCGGGGATCTTTCTATCGTGTCCGTGATATTTTGTTTTCATTGACATGATACTACCAAGCGATATCGGGTTTTTTTCTTTCATGTCCGTGATATTTTTTTCATTGACATGAGACTACCGGACGATATAGGGGCCTTTCTATCATGTCCGTAATATTTTTTTCATTAACCATGTTAACATGAGACTACCGGGCCATATAGGGGGTCTTTCTATCATGTCCATGATATATTTTTTCATTAACATGAGACTACCGGGCGATATAGAGGGTCTTTCTATCATGTCCGTGATATATTTTTTCATTGACATGAGACTACCAGGCGATATAGGAGGTCTTTCTATCATGTCCGTGATATTTTTTCATTAACCATGTTAACATGAGGCAACCGGGCCATATATAGGGGGTCTTATTTCTATCATGTCCGTGATATTTTTTCATTAACATGAGACTACCGGGCGATATACAGGGTCTTTCTATCATGTCCGTGATATATTTTTTCATTGACATGAGACTACCGGGCGATGGGTCTTTCTATCATGTCCGTGATATTGTTTTCATTGACATGAGACTACCGGGCGATAAAGGGGATCAATTAATGTCCGTGATACATTTTTTCCATTAACACGAGACTACCGGGCGATACAAGGGGTCTCTATAATGGCCGTGATATTTTTTTCCATTAACATGAGACTACCGGGCGATATCGGGGATCTTTCTATCGTGTCCGTGATATTTTTTTCATTGATATGAGACTACCGGACGATATAGGGGCCTTTCTATCATGTCCGTGATATTTTTTTCATTGACATGAGACTGACTACCAGGGAGATATCGAGGGTCTTTCGATCATGTCCGTGATATTGTTTTCATTGACATGAGACTACCGGGCGATATAGGGGGTTTGCTATCATGTCCGTGATATTTTTTAACCATGTTAACATGAGACTACCGGGCCATGGGGTCTTTCTATCATGTCCGTGATATTTTTTTCATTAACATGAGACTACCGGGCGATATCGGGGATCTTTCTATCGTGTCTGGTCCGTGATATGGTTTTTTATTGACTACCGGGCGATATAGGGGGTTTGCTATCATGTCCGTGATATTTTTTAACCATGTTAACATGAGACTACGCGGGCCATGGGGTCTTTCTATCATGTCCGTGATATTTTTTTCATGAACATGAGACTACCGGGCGATACAAGGGGTCTCTCTATAATGTCCGTGATATTTTTTTCCATTAACATGAGACTACCGGACGATATCGGGGATCTTTCTATCGTGTCCGTGATATTTTTTTTTTTCATTGACATGAGACTACCGGACGATATAGGGGATCATCCGTGATACATTTTTCCATTAACATGAGACTACCGGTCGATACAAGGGGTCTTTCTATCATGTCCGTGATATTTTTTTCATTGACATCAGACTACCGGGCGATATAGGGGATCAATAAGGGCATTTCGTGATCCACAACCTCATCCCCCCACTTTTCTCAAAAAAAGTTGACATTTTTATATCACTGGAAACCTCTGGCTACATAATGTTTATGTACAAAATATTTCTTGCAGATTAATTCGTTTAGCAAAGATATCGTGAAATTTGAATTTCGTTCTGGTGCACCAGAACGAAATTACAACGCATTGTCTATGGAGCAGTGTAATACACATAATCATGCATAACTCGCGAACGCAAAATCGGAATCAACTTAAATTTTGGGAATAGGTTTTTTCGTGGATATCTAATGAAAAATGACATAAATAGAGGATGCTAGGATCACGAAATACTCCTTTAATGTCCGTGATACATTTTTTCCATTAACATGAGACTACCGGGCGATACAAGGGGTCTCTCTATAATGTCCGTGATATTGTTTTCATTGACATGAGACTACCGGGCGATATAGGGGGTCTTTCTATCATGTCCGTGATATTTTTTTCATTAACCATGTTAACATGAGGCTACCGGGCCATATAGGGGGTCTTTCTATCATGTCCGTGATATTTTTTTCATTAACATGAGACTACCGGGTTATAGGGGGTCTTTCTATCATGTCCGTATAATATGTTTTTCATTAACATGAGACTACCGGCGACATAGGGGGTCTTTCCATCATGTCCGTGATATTTTTTTCATTGACATGAGACTACCGGGCGATATAGGGGATCAATTAACATGGACTCTTAGTGGAGCGGGGGGGGCAGGTTGTTCCCCGAATGGAGTCTGATTTAGGTGTGTAGGTGCTGTTTTAGCGTTTTCCCCGAATGACCAACAAAAGTGGGGGGGGAACACGTGCCCCCCCCTTGCCACCACTTTGCGCACGCCACTGTGACGTGAACAACAATACTTTTTGTAGGCCCTACTTAAATACCAAGTAGGACCTACATTTTAAATATATTCCAGCTCCCTTGCTTGAGCACTTTACCGTGGATGATTTATCTATATTTTGTAGCCTATATTTAGTTAATATTTATTTATTAATATTTAGGCTGTAGACCTATAATTTATTTATTTTGGATCTCGATACAATTTAAGAAAACAAACTTTCTTTATTTCTTCCTTCTTTTCTTTTCTCCTTCTTTCTTTTTTCTCTTTTCAAATTTATTGATATATTTATTTTTTATTTATTGAAATAATAAGAATTGAGCATGCTTATCAAATTAATAAACAAGACGACTTTGGCAAGTCTAATTTCCCACTGCCAAAGTTTAAAGATGCGCGCCGCATAGCATTGTTATGGTATTATAACACTAAACTCCTTTACGTTTCAAACGAGAGGTATTTTTCAAGGTAAATATACCTGCATTTCAGTGTGAATGATTATTTAGTGGTGTGTGCCTGTATACTGGTGGCCCTATTTGACTAAGTTGCCAGTTTATTACTAGGTCATATAAACCCGATCTTGGTAAAATTCTCATTATTATTCATAAGATGACGCACGACATGAGACTACCGGTATATAGCCAAAGCCATGCACCTCGCGCTTCCAGTTAAACACAGCCTGTGTGAAAACAAAATTAACAGGAAAATATAGAGCGCCACCACTATTCATGCGCCCAATTAGAGTATCGATCATATTGACTGCTCAGCTAATTCCGAATCATTCTGGCAGCTTCACAGTTGTTCAGCGCCCATGAACTAAATTTAGACGAAAGATAAACAGGAATTTGCATCAAAATGACGCATATATTCAACATTCTATCCCGTCAGATCAATACGCAAGGCATTATTACACGTTGCTGTACTCGTGGAACATCTATAGGAAATTGTGTTAGACATTTTCGCATCAAAACGTCATCGACTAGATCACCATACGTTTTGACATTGAATTCCAATGGATGTAAGCTTATAACCTCAAAACAGTCAGAATTAATACCACAAGCATATTTATGCCGTTCTACAGTCGTGTCATCGGAAAACAGAGATAATGTGGGTTGGAGTAAAATTTCAACAAAATCTAGATCTGGAAGAGGTAAAGTATGAAAAGTAGAAAAAGTGCAGCATTTTAATTTGAAACTGATAATCACAAAACTTGCCATTTTGTTTTGGAATCCGATTTTATTCCCGACTTGAATTCTGACCTTCGCAAAGGTGCAGTACATGAGTTGATAACAGTGGCGTGTCCAGGGGGTGTGCTTTTCAGTGCTGAAGCCCCCCGCAATTTGTTAAAAATCCTGTAAAATCAGCCATTTTTTGGCGATTTTAGCCACAAAGCCCCCTGCTTAAATCTGAAAGAGGGGCTGATCCTGGATACGCCGGTGGATAAGGGGGCTATCCTTTTCTTTGAAATGGGGTGTCATGAATATACTGGGGGGTCAATAGAATTGTTAGTAACTAAAGCAGCTACGGGACGCCAGGTAAGCTATTTGTTGTTACACAGACCCACCTCCAGTTAAAACTCTTTTTGGAGGATACACCACCAAGAACCAAGTATAGCAGTAATCTGTCATACGCTATCCTGTCAATCGACATCTACATGTAATTGGGGAGTTAGGGTAGGGTAAGGGTTAGGGTTAGGTTGACAAGAATATACCGCTCGAGGTGGCCTGGCATCCCGTAGTCACTTGTATTTTTAGACCAAAAATAGGGGGCACAATTTTTTAACACCAAATATAGGGGGGTTATAGAATTATTAAGGGCTGGTGACTCAAAATTTTCACGCGCTGTGCGCACATTCTTTGAATTTGCGATCATGAATGTTTGCACAATTAGGCCTTATATTAAGTATGCCAGGACCAGGAGCTAAAATGAGCTCCCAAAGATAGCTCCTGGTCCTATAGTTTGTAGTGTAAAATATTGGACACAACAGGAGCCAAAACAGGACAACCATGGGGTAAAAAAAGCCTGGGTGCCTGCTTAAAATAAGCCTTGCAGATGACGGCACAATCTTTAGTTACGGTACATAATGTAAAATAATTTAAAATAAAAGTTTTCCACCCGAGATCAGAGGGTCATAAAAAAATTAGCCCACGATAGGGGGTCATAAAAAATTGATTCTAGTCACTGATATAATCATGACCCCCCTCCTTCCGAAGGAAATGACATCCCCCTAAGCATGCAGAGCCAATGGTGATACGTTGGACTCGCACATTTTATGATGTCAGTAAGCTAGCTAGCACTTTTTTATGAGACATCAGCTCATTCAGCTGGTCTCAGATTGTTTTGATTTGGCTTGGTTTACCCAAACTGTCCAGTTGTACATTCCAGGTGGGGCACATGCACTGGGCACCACCCTTAAGGGGGGCGCCGAATTGACCAATTCAGCATCGATTTCAGCCCCTCCAAGCAATGAAATTCAAAATTTTCACACACTTTGCGTGCATTTCAGCACAAAATTATTTCAAAGATCAATTTAAGACCGCAACTTCATTATACCAAAATTAATTAGTGGTAGGCCCAATTTGTGTGCAATTGTTTCATGTATGGGGGACGACATTATGTATCCGTAGCCCTGGGCACCACAAGCCCTAGCTACGCCACTAATTACACAATTTACAACCCTTGGGGTGTATTTCATTTACAAACATTGTTGTGTGACCATTTGGTAAAAAAACATGATAATATTTTTCATTCCAAAAAAAGCTACTCTCCGAACTTACATATGTGACTAGGCCTATTGACTCTCCAGTGGGGATAGGGGGCTCAAAACTGTTGTGTTAGTAGAAGATCCTTTCTCTGTATGTATTCTATCTGTAAATCATGAAACTAAGTTGTTGCTGAATCAATGTGGTAAATCTGATTATGATAACCACATGACACTGAATTTGTTTCTATTTTTCTTTTAGTTCCAGGAGCTGTTATAG